>NC_057810.1:136376489-136643093 GCF_018294505.1 Triticum aestivum | reverse complement strand
AGCTTAGGGACGCGCTTGTCCAAAATGTAGGGTAAGTTACCAGCGTACCCCCACCGGTTTTGACACCGCGACGTGGAGCTTCATTTTCGGCTGAGGGGTAGAAGGGGGATTTCGCGTGTCTGGGCTGCGGGGCCGATTTCGGATGAGGAGGGAGTTCTTGAGCGCGTCCAAATTTCGGGATAACAAGGCGCAACGCGGGTTGAAGAGGCGGGAGTTTCAAAGCAGGTGAGACAAAAGATACTTGAGCTTGAAATTTTTGGGATAACAAGGTGCGGATTCCTTGTTCGGCAGAACAAACTTAACGTGTAAAAAAACAATTCATACAAGACACAAGAGAGTCACGTCCCCTTTTACTATATTGCTATAGATGCCATTGAAAAAACTACAAGAATGTAAAATTTTTTGGGAGAACAAGATTACCCTGCACAGTATCAAATCGATTCGCACTTCCCTCAACAACTACAAAAAACAAAACTATTCCCACCAAAGAAAGAGTAATGTCCCTTTTTATATGATTACAAATGCCAGGATCTCGAATTTCAATTTTTGAATCCACCTTATGTTGAATTCGAATATATCGTTAGGTGACCTTGCAGTTTATAATTGATGTAGTCGTACATTTTGATCTTCCATCATATATGAACATTTTACTCCACCATGTGAGCATATATATTGTCGTCTACCATACGGACTAAATTTGAATCAATTTTCCTGATTTGAATATGATTGTTGTCAAGTTATACAATAATTTAAATATTATCTTGGTAACAAAAAACATGCATATAGTAGTAATCATATTTCACTATGAACTACATGTACCATACGCTCTCCAATTCAAATATTTGTATCCATTTTATGTTGAATTCAAATCATAGTACATTATTGGTCTAGATAGCGAGATGTTTGGGATAATCTAAACCCTGTTTTCATATGTATAATTTTTGGCTGAATTGGGACAAGTTTTGGTATAAGCTTCTTGCAAAACCGGAGATTCTCTCAACAAGCCTCGTGGTTCCGAGAGGGAACGTGTCACCTTTGTGTGCGAAACGATATACGCTGCCTCCCCCCTGATTTTCTTTACAGAGGCAACATAGAACTATATGAGTGCCCTGTTAAATTTTGGAATTATTTCAGGTTCATTTGGCCTTTTTATACATTAATTGAGTGTATGGACTTTTAATGTGCATAATCTAAATATGAATTGCATGCACATGCTCCGGTGCACCAAAGTGGGTTGAAAAATCACATGTGTGTCCTTGGTTGAATTTCTAGGTCCCATGGAAGAAACGAGAATGAAATTCAAACATCTGGGCGTCATGACTCGGCCGAGAACATCGAGAAACTTAGATTTTAAATTCATGTAAATCCAAAACTCG
This sequence comes from Triticum aestivum, assembly GCF_018294505.1. NCBI lineage: Eukaryota > Viridiplantae > Streptophyta > Magnoliopsida > Poales > Poaceae > Triticum > Triticum aestivum. Next base: position 136,641,717 of record NC_057810.1, on the reverse strand, counting down.
CCTGGAAATCATGAAACTTGGCATGGTGTCATGTCATGGCACTAACATGTTGTGGTAAAAAATTGGGCCGATTTGGAAGCTCATGGTTCTAAGAGGGAACATGCCACCTTTGAGTGTGAAACGATATATGCTGCATGAGGGAGTCCTGGACTAGGGGTTGTCCGGATGGCCGAACTATCATCATCGGCCGGACTCCAAAGCTATGAAGATACAAGATTGAAGACTTCGTCCCGTGTCCGGATGGGACTTTCCTTGGCGTGGAAGGCAAGCTTGGCGATGCGGATATGTAGATCTCCTACCATTGTAACCGACTCTGTGTAACCCTAGCCCCCTCCGGTGTCTATATAAACCGGAGGGTTTTAGTCTGTAGGACACAACAACAACAATCATACCATAGGCTAGCTTCTAGGGTTTAGCCTCCTTGATCTCGTGGTAGATCCACTCTTGTACTACCCATATCATCAATATCAATCAAGCAGGAGTAGGATTTTACCTCCATCGAGAGGGCCCGAACCTAGGTAAAAACATCGTGTCCCTTGTCTCCTGTTACCATCCGCCTAGACGCACAGTTCGGGACCCCCTACCCGAGATCCGCCAGTTTTGACACCGACATTGGTGCTTTCATTGAGAGTTCCTCTGTGTCGTCACCGATAGGCTCGATGGCTCCTTCGATCATCGACAACAACGACACAGTCCAGGGTGAGACTTTTCTCCCCGGAAAGATCTTCGTATTCGGCGGCTTTGCACTGCGGGCCAATTCGCTTGGCCATCTGGAGCAGATCGAAAGCTATGCCCCTGGACGTCAGGTCAGATTTGGAAGTCTGAACTTCACGGCTGACATCCGCGAAGACATGATCTTCGATGGATTCGAGCCACAGCCGAGCGTGCCGCACTGTCACGATGGGCATGATTTAGCTCTGCTGCCGGACAGTGCCCTGGAGGCCGCACACGAGTCCGCTCTGACCCTTAATTCAGAGCCGGCTGCGCAGATCGAGGACGGGTGGCTAGACACCGCCTCGGGGGCTGCAACCTCTACGGCGATGGAGCCGAATACGGACCTTGTCCCTGGTGAAGCTCGTGACTCCGAGGTGCCGGACTCCTCGCCGGACTCCGAACCTCCCGCGCCCCTTCCAATCGAATCCGATTGGGTGCCGATCATGGAGTTCACCGCTGCGGACATCTTTCAACACTCACCTTTCGACGACATCCTGAATTTGCTAAAGTATCTCTCGTTATCAGGAGAGCCCTGGCCGGACTGCGGTCAGGACGGTTGGGATGCAGACGACGAAGAAATTCAAAGCCCACCCACCACCCACTTAGTAGCCACTGTCGACGATCTAACCGACATGCTATACTTCGACTCCGAAGACATCGACGGTATGGACGATGATGCTGGAGACGACCAAGAACCAGCGCCTACTGGGCACTGGAAGGCCACCTCGTCATATGACATATACATGGTGGATATCCCAAAGAATGGGAATGGCGAGGGAACATCGGAGGAAGACCCATCCAAGAAACAGCCAAAGCGCCGGCATCAGCGGCGCCGCTCTAAATCCCGCCACAGCAAGAATGGAGATTCCGGCACCGGAGATAATAACACCCCAGATAGTGCCGAAGACAACCCCCTACAGCAAGATTTAGCACAGGAGGACGGAGAAGCCAGCTGAGGTAGTCCTGGACTAGGGGGTGTCCGGATAGCCGGACTATCATCGTCAGCCAGACTCCAAGACTATGAAGATACAAGATTGAAGACTTCGTCCCGTGTCCGGATGGGACTTTCCTTGGCGTGGAAGGCATGCTTGGCGATACGGATATGTAGATCTCCTACCATTATAACTGACTCTGTGTAACCCTAGCCCTCTCCGGTGTCTATATAAACCAGAGGGTTTTAGTCCGTAGGACAAACAACCATTACAACAATCATACCATAGGCTAGCTTCTAGGGTTTAGCTTCCTTGATCTCGTGGTAGATCCACTCTTGTACTACCCATATCATCAATATCAATCAAGCAGGAGTAGGGTTTTACCTCCATCGAGAGGGCCCGAACCTGGGTAAAAACATCGTGTCCCTTGTCTCCTGTTACCATCCGCCTAGACGCACAGTTCGGGACCCCCTACCCGAGATCCGCCGGTTTTGACACCGACATTGGTGCTTTCATTGAGAGTTCCTCTGTGTCGTCACCGATAGGCTTGATGGTTTCTTCAATCAAAAACAACGCCGTCCAGGGTGAGACTTTTCTCCCCGGACAGATCTTCGTATTCGGCGGCTTCGCACTGCGAGCCAATTCACTTGGCCATCTGGAGCAGATCGAAAGCTACGCCCCTGGCCATCAGGTCAGATTTGGAAGCCTAAACTTCACGGCGGATATCCGCGGAGACTTGATCTTCGATGGATCCGAGCCATAGTCGAGCGTGCCGCACTGTCACGATGGGCACGATCTAACTCTGCCGCCGGACAGTACCTTAGAGGCCGCACATGAATCCGCTCCGACCCATAGTCCGGAGCCGATCGCGCAGATCGAGGACGGGTGGCTGGACACTGCCTCGGGAGCTGCAACTTCCATGGTGATGGAGCCGAACACTGACCCCGTCCATTATAAAGCTCGTGACTCCGAGGTGCCAGACTCCCTGCCGGACTCTGAACCTCCTGCGCCCCTGCCAATCGAATCCGATTGGGCACCGATCATGGAGTTCATTGCTGCGGACATCTTTCAGCACTCACCCTTCGGCGACATCCTAAATTCGCTAAAGCATCTCTCGCTATCCGGAGAGCCCTGGCCGGACTACGGCCAGGATGGTTGGGATGCGGATGACGAAGAAATTCAAAGCCCACCCACCACCCACTTCGTAGCAACTGTCGACGATCTAATAGACATGCTAGACTACGACTCCGAAGACATCGACGGTATGGACGACGATGCCGGAGACGATCAAGAATCAGCGCCTGCAGGGCACTGGAAGACCAGCTCGTCATACGACATATACATGGTGGACACCCCAAAAGATGGGGATGGCGAAGAAGCAGCGGAGGCAGATTCCCTAAAGAAACAACCCAAGCGCCGATGTCAGTGGCGCCGCTCTAAATCCCGCCACAGCAAGAATGGAGATTCCGGCACAGGAGATAATAACACCCCAGAAAGTGCCAAAGACAATCCCCTCCAGCAAGATTCAGCGCAGGAGGATGCAGAAGCCAGCCCTCACGAGAGAGCGACAGACGAAGAGGTCGAGGATGATAATTACATACCTCCCTCCGGAGACGAGGCAAGCCTCGACGACGACGAATTCGTCGTGCCTGAGGATCCCGTCGAACAAGAGCGTTTCAAACGCAGGCTAATGGCCACAGCAAATAGCCTAAAGAAAAAGCAGCAGCAGCTTCAAGCTGATCAAGACCTGTTGGCCGACAGATGGACCGAGGTCCTCGCGGCCGAAGAGTATGAACTCGAACGCCCCTCCAAGAGCTACCCAAAACGCAAGTTGCTCCCCCGATTAGAGGAGGAAGCATACATACCTTCATCACCAGTGCACAATACGGCCGACCGACCACCCCGTGGTCGCGATAGAGAGGCATCCAGGCCCTCCATCAAGACTGTCCCCCGGCATCGCTCTAAAAGTATGAAGCCATGGGGGAACGCGACCGGACTTGCAGGATATATTGGAAGACAAGGCAAGACAATCCAGATCTATCTATGGATCACGTGGGCGCCCCACGAACCACGACGAATATCGTCGCGCCGGATACAACAACTCCGGCCGGGCCGAACACAGCAGACAACGCTCCCTTGAGCTACGTCGTGATATTGCTCAATACAGAGGCGCCGCACACCCACTATGCTTCATAGACGAAGTAATGGATCATCAAATCCCTGGAGGGTTTAAACCCGTCAAGATCGAATCCTATGATGGCACAACAGACCCCGCGGTTTGGATCGAGGATTATCTCCTTCATATCCATATGGCCCGCGGCGACGATCTCCATGCTATCAAATATCTCCCGCTCAAGCTTAAAGGACCAGCTCGGCATTGGCTTAACAGCCTGCCCGCAGAGTTAATTGGGTGTTGGGAGGACCTGGAAGCCGCATTCCTCGATAACTTCCAGGGCACATATGTGCGACCACCAGACGCCGATGACCTAAGCCACATAATTCAGCAGCCAGACGAATCGGCCAGACAATTCTGGACACGGTTCTTAACAAAGAAAAATCAAATCGTTGACTGTCCGGATGCAGAGGCCCTCGCAGCCTTCAAACATAACATCCGCTACGAGTGGCTCGCCCGGCACCTAGGACAGGAAAAGCCAAAATCCATGGCAGCCCTCACATCATTAATGACCCGCTTCTGTGCGGGAGAGGATAGCTGGCTAGCTCGCAGCAACAACCTCAGTAAAAATGCTGGCAGTCCGGATACTAAGGACCACAACGGCAGGTCGCGTCGAAGCAAAAACAAACGCCGCGTTAACAGCGACAACAATGAGGATACGGCAGTCAACGCCGGATTCCGAGGCTCTAAACCCAGTCAGTGGAAGAAGCCATTTAAAAGAACCACTCCGGGTCTGTCCAATTTGGACCGAATACTCGACTGCTCTTTCCAGATACATGGCACCCCCGAAAAACCAGCTAACCACACCAACAGAGATTGTTGGGTATTCAAGCAGGCAGGCAAGTTAATTGCCGAAAGCAATGACAAGGGGCTGCACAGGATGACGAGGAAGAGACCCGGCCGCCGAACAGTAGAGGACAGAAGGGTTTCCCCCCACAAGTGCGGACGGTAAACATGATATACGCAACCCATATACCCAAGAGGGAGCGGAAGCGTGCACTAAGGGACGTATATGCGATGGAGCCAGTCGCCCCGAAGTTCAATCCATGGTCCTCTTGCCCGATCAGTTTCGATCGACGAGACCATCCGACCAGTATCCGCCATGGCGGATTCGCCGCATTGGTTTTAGACCCAATCGTCGATGGATTTCACCTCATGAGAGTCCCGATGGACGGCGGCAGTAGCCTGAACCTGCTTTATCAGGATACAGTGCGCAAGATGGGCATAGACCCCTCAAGAATTAAACCTACAAAGACGACCTTCAAAGGCGTCATACCAGGTGTTGAGGCCAATTATACAGGCTCAGTCACACTGGAAGTGGTCTTCGGATCCCCGGATAACTTCCGGAGCGAGGAGTTAATCTTCGACATAGTCCCGTTCCGCAGCGGCTATCACGCTCTGCTCGGACGAACCGCGTTCGCAAAGTTCAATGTGGTGCCGCATTACGCATACCTCAAGCTCAAGATGCCAGGCCCTTGTGGAGTCATCACGGTCAACGGAAATACGGAACGCTCCCTCCGAACGGAGGAACATACAGCGGTTCTCGCGGCAGAAGTACAGAGCAGCCTTCTAAGGCAATTTTCGAGTCCGACTGTTAAATGACCGGACACGGACAAACGGCCCGGAGCAACATCAATCAAGACCATCTGGCACGTTCCGAGCATGCGTAGCAATGCGGCCCCAACCCCAGCCCTCGCATGATTGCAAGACCAGCCCTCCGCGTACATCATTACGCTCTGGAGATACCATGGGCATAGGGGGAGGGGCACGACCACAACAGACCCAGAGTGCGGTTCGACCACACCAGGGGCTCCCAAGTGTGTCGCTCTTTTTATTTTTATTTTCCTTCGTTTTTATACACAGGAGGCCCTGTCCGGTGGCGAACCCGCCGAACTCACGATGCAACAGCCAGGGAGGGAAAAAGGCTGCGATGAACACTCAGGTGGTCTACATTATGAGCATTAAATTTGATTATATACACCAGTCCGCAGCCCACCCCTGGAGGGGGACATGTTTAATTAGTCCAATCCCTTGCTTACCGCACTATTTGTATCATTCCGCACTCATAGCAGAATTCCTTGAATAAATGATGCAGCACTTTTTGCCTATAATTGCATTACTTTACATATATGTTCATTAATGACATCTTGCACCCGTATATTTTGGTACGGCCGAATACACCAGGGGCTTATGTTCCCCGCATTATGGTGTGATAAGTCCGAACACTTTCACAATTGCGGCACCCTGAACTTATAGCATTATATGAATCGGCTCCGAATCATGTCTTGGGTCAATAGTTGGGTTTGCCCGGCTCCCATGTTTTGGTACCTTACGTTCCGTTCTGTCGGCTAAGGTAGCACTGTGAGAACCACTGCGATTGCGCCCCGGTTGAGCTGGGCGAGCGCCTCAGTGGAGAAAGCTAAAACTGACTGGCATGATAAGGCGAGAGACTGGTCGCTGTTCGAGAGGTCTTTTCGAGTCCCTAAAGACTTATGCCGCTTCGAGCGAAGAACCGGATAATGTCCGGCCAAGGCGTGGATAGCGCCCAGAACTCGGTCTTCCGAATACTAGGGGCTTCGCTGAAATTTAAAATGATAGAATTCTATGGCTAAGTGAGAGTGTTCAAGCATTATAAGTCCGGTTGCCTTGTTCGTTGTGTTGAGCGCCTCCCTAGATGGACCCAAAAATGGGAACAAGAGTGCTCAAGTTTATCCCGAACACCCCAGCACTCGTGGCATGGGGGCTGAAGCCGACGACTTGCCATCTCTCAGATTTTATATACGGCCGCACAGAAGGTAATATTTTAAATCAATAAGCGTTGCTTAGCGCATATGAACAAAGTTTTCAGTGCACAGGATAACACATTGTGAGTTTACTCAATAATTACATCTCTAGGGCACTCATCCGCAATCTTGCGGGCACCCTTCAGGACAGTCTTATAGTACATCTCGGTCGTACGATACTCCTTGCCCGCTGGCGGCGCGTCAGTGATAAGCCTCTCCGCATCCAGCCTGCCCCAGTGCACCTTTGCGGGGGCAAGGGCTCGACGAGCACCTTCAATACAGGCGGAGCGCTTGATGACCTCCACCTAGGGGCACACATCCATCAGCCGCCGCACAAGGCCGAAGTAGCTCCCAGGCATGGCCTCTCCAGGCCACAGCCGGGCTATGAGGCCCTTCATGGCCTGCTCGGCTACCTTGTGGAGCTCGACTAGCTGCTTCAGCTGGTCGCTAGGGGGCACCGGATGGCCGGCCTTAGCGTACTGAGACCAAAAGACCTTCTCCGTTGAGCTCCCCTCCTCGGCTCGGTAGAATGCGGCGGCATCAGACGCGCTGCGAGGCAGATCTGCAAACGCCCCTGGAGAGCTCCGAATTCGGGTAAGTATCAGGAAGTTTACATTAACATGCTTGCTTTGCATGAAAAATGCCTTACCCGTCGCTATTTTCTTCACATCCTCAACCTCCTGAAAGGCCTTATGGGCCTCGGCCTTGGCAGCTTTGGCACTTTTGAGAGCCGAGGCAAGCTCGGACTCTCGAGTCTTTGAGTCGCGCTCCAAACTCTCATGCTTTTCCATGAGAGCCTGGAGCTCTTCCCGCACCTCCGCCACCCGCGCCTCCTGCTTCTCTCGCTCTGCCCGTTCCGCGGCCGCATTGCGTTCGGCCACGGACACAACCTCCTTCAGGGTTGCCACCTCGTTCGTGGCCCCTGCAGTACCCACGTTATCCTTGTTATTTTTATTGCAACCTAAATCCTTTTCTGTAAGGTAACTATTCAAAGTGGTGTTATTCACCTTCTTTGTCCTCGAGCTGCTTCTTGGCACAGCCGAGCTCTTGCTCGGACCGCTCGAGGTCCTGCTTCAAAGCACCGACCTCCGCAGTCAATGCGGCAGAGGTTAGCAGCGCAGCCTGCAAACCCATATTGACATAATTTTTAGCAACCCTTCGTATATCTTTTTAGATCCTCAGTCCGGCTTTTCTTTCCGAACACTGAACCGAGCATCAGGGGCTACTGTCTATGCGGTACTACATTGCATATTTTTAACTTCTTACCTCAAAGCCTGTTAGAAGGCTACTACAGGCTTCGGTCAGCCCACTCTTGGCAAGCTGAACCTTCTGAATCACCGCACTCATGATAGTGCGGTGTTCTTCCTCGATGGAAGCACCTTTGAGCGCCTCCAACAAGTTGTCTGGCGCCTCCGGTTGGACGGGGGCTGGCGGCGTCACGGTCTTGCCCTTCTTGCGAGGGGGCCGCCTGCCAGACTCCGAAACCACTGCGGGTTCCGGCATGGAGTCCGGCGCAAAGTCCGGGAGGCTGCCTTGCGGCGCCTCCGGAGCCTCCTCCTGATGGGTCCCTTCCTGGGATCCCACCTCGGCGTCCTCAGAGTCGCGAGGGGTGGAGGCAGTCGGGATGGAATCCACATCCGACGGAGCCAACGACCCGCTCGATGAAGCGGGAAGATCATCATCGGCCGGACTGCAGGCAGTGTGCGGCATTAGAAGGACACTATGTGACACAAAAGAAACTATAAATCATTCAGGAATCCGGATACTTACGATCTTGCCGGAGGCCTGGCCCTTGAGGGCCACTCTTCGTCGCCAATGTTGGCGTTGGCGGAGCTGTCCGGGGGAATAGTCCTTCTCCTCTTGGACCCTTCAGCCTCCCCTATCGGGAAAGCCTTCCTCTTCCTCTCTCCTTCCTCTGGGAGAGAGTCTTCTTCCTCCTCCTCGCCTTCGGGGGAGGAGTCCGCCCCGGAGTCGTCGGACACCTGAAAACGGGAACTCTTTAGAGTACCCGTGGCCTCCTTCTTGGCCTTCTTCTCCGGCACCACATGCGGTGCCGGAACCAGCAGCTCCGCTAGACGGGCGTCTACTGGGTTTTCTAGCATGGGAGCCGGGCAGATGATCTGCTCGGCCTTCTTCAACCAGTCCTGTCAAAGGAAAAAGGAGATTGAAACCCGCGTACGGTCAATCTATTAAAAACAAGTGTCCCGTAAAGGGGTAGAATCACTTACCTCGTCAGCTGGACGCTGCGAGCGAAATCTGCGATCTTCAGTGGCGGATGCGGGAGCTTCGGCGCCCTTGAACAGCACCCGCCAGGTGCCTTCGTACGTCGTGTCGAAGAGCCCGCTCAATGCCTGGTGCTGTGCCGGATTGAACTCCCACAATTTAAATGCCCGTTGTTGGCAAGGGAGAATCCGGCAGATGAGCATGACTTGGACCACATTGACAAGCCTGAGCTTCTTGTTCACCAGCTTCTGGATACAGGCTTGGAGTCCTGTCAGCTCCTCCGAACTACCCCATAGCAAGCCCTTCTCTTTCCAGGAGGTGAGCTGCATAGGGATACCAGATCTGAACTCGGGGGCCGCCGCCCACTTAGGGTCGCGCGGCTCGGTGATGTAGAACCACCCCAATTGCCACCCCTTGACGGACTCCACAAAGGCCCCTTCGAACCAGATGATGTTGGGCATCTTGCCCAACATGGCACCTCCGCACTCCGCTTGAGTGCCCTTCACTACCTTCGGCTTGACATTGAAGGTCTTGAGCCACAAGCCGAAGTGGGGCTGGATGCAGAGGAAGGCCTCGCACACGACGATAAACGCCGAGATGTTGAGGATGAAGTTCGGCGCCAGATCGTGGAAATCCAGGCCGTAGTAGAACATGAGCCCTCGAACAAAGGGGTGAAGTGGAAAGCCCAGTCCGTGGAGGAAGTGGGGAAGGAACACGACCCTCTCATGGGGCCTGGGGGTGGGTATGAGCTGCCCCTTGTCGGGCAGCCGGTACGCGATGTCGCTGGAAAGATATCCGGCGCTGCGTAGTTTTGCGATGTGCTCCTCCGTAACGGAGGAGGCCAGCCATTTGCCTCCCGCTCCGGACATGGTCGGAGAAGGTCGAGGCGAGATGCACGGACTTGGGCGCTGGAGCTCGAGAGTGCGCGGAGATGGATAAGCAAAGGAGGAAGAAGGCGTAGGTAAAAAGGGCGGATCATTATCCCCTTATATATGGGAGGACGAAACTATGCGTCCCCACCGGCCTGGTAAAACTCGCTTATCTCCCAAGCGCCACCATCAATGGCGCAGTAGGGTTACCCACGTCCGTATTGATGAGAATCCCGGGATAAGGGGAACACGATCTCTGCTTCGACAAGACGTGCCAAGGAAACCGCTTTGCTAAACGCGCTAAGGTGGTATAATAAAAAATGATTCAAGTACAGGCTTGGTAGTGGCGTGACGTCACGCTACAAGATACGTCAGCAGATTGAACCTATGTACATAATATTCTCTCTACGAGGAAATGTGGAAATTATTTTGCAGAGCCGGACACTATCCTGGTGTTCGCAATCTTCTATGAATTATTCGGAGGAGGAACCCGCCTCGCAATGCCGAACAATATGCGTGCCGGACTCATCGTCATTGAAGCCTGGTTCAGGGGCTACTGAGGGAGTCCTGGACTAGGGGGTGTCCGGATAGCCGGACTATCATCGTCAGCCGGACTCCAAGACTATGAAGATACAAGATTGAAGACTTCGTCCCGTGTCCGGATGGGACTTTCCTTGGCATGGAAGGCAAGCTTAGCGATACGGATATGTAGATCTCCTACCATTGTAACCAACTCTGTGTAACCCTAGCCCTCTCTGGTGTCTATATAAACCAGAGGGTTTTAGTCCGTAGGACAAACAACCATTACGACAATCATACCATAGGCTAGCTTCTAGGGTTTAGCCTCCTTGATCTCGTGGTAGATCCACTCTTGTACTACCCATATCATCAATATCAATCAAGCAGGAGTAGGGTTTTACCTCCATCGAGAGGGCCCGAACCTGGGTAAAAACATCGTGTCCCTTGTCTCCTGTTACCATCCGCCTAGACGCACAGTTCGGGACCCCCTACCCGAGATCCGCCGGTTTTGACACCGACACCAGCACTCATGAGAGAGCGGCAAACGAAGAGGTAGAGGATGATAATTACATGCCTCCCTCTGGAGACGAGGCAAGCCTCGACTATGACGAATTCGTCGTGCCTAAGGATCCCGTCGAATAAGAGCGTTTTAAACGCGGGCTTATGGCCACGGCAAGCAGCCTCAAGAAAAAGAAGCAACAACTTAGAGCTGATCAAGATCTACTAGCCGACAGATGGACTGAAGTCCTTGCGGCCGAAGAGCACGAACTCGAACGCCCCTCCAAAAGCTACCCCAAACGCAAACTGCTCCCCCGATTAGAGGAGGAGACATATAAACCTGCATCACCAGTACACAATATGGCTGACCGACCACCTCGTGGCCACAACAGAGAGGCCTCTAGGCCCTCCACTAGAACCGTACCCCGGCATTGCCCGAGAAGCACAAAGCCACAGGGGAACGCTCCGGACTTGCGAGATATATTGGAGGATAAGGCAAGACAATCAAGATCGATCTACGGATCGCGTGGTCGCCCCATGATATGCGACGACATCTGTCGCGCCGGACACAGCAAGTCCGGCCGGGCCGAACACAGTAGACAAAGCTCGTTTGAGCTACGTCGTGATATAGCCCAATACAGAGGCGCCGCACACCCACTATGCTTCACAGATGAAGTAATGGATCATCAAATCCCCGAAGGGTTTAAACCCGTGAATATTAAATCCTACGATGGCACAACAGACCCCATGGTTTGGATCGAAGACTATCTCCTTCATATCCACATGGCCCGCGGTGATGATCTTCACGCCATCAAATACCTCCCACTCAAGCTTAAAGGACCAGCTCGGCATTGGCTTAACAGCTTGCCAGCAGAATCAATTGGGTGTTGGGAGGACCTGGAAGCCGCATTCCTTGATAACTTCCATGGCACGTATGTGCGACCACCAGACGCTGACGGCCTAAGCCATATAATTCAGCAGCCAGACGAATCGGCCAGACAATTCTGGACACGGTTCTTAACTAAGAAAAATCAAATCGTCGACTGTCCGGATGCGGAGGCCCTCGCGGCCTTCAAACATAACATCCGTGACGAGTGGCTTGCCCGGCACCTGGGACAGGAAAAGCCGAAATCCATGGCAGCCCTCACATCACTCATGACCCGCTTCTACGCAGGAGAGGACAGCTGGCTAGCCCACAGCAACAACCTCAGCAAAAGTTCTGGCAGTCCGGATACCAAGGACCGCAACGGCAGGTCACGTCGCAACCAGCACAAACGCCGCATTAACGGCGACAATACTGAGGATACGAAAGTCAATGCCGGATTCAGAGGCTCCAAAGCCGGTCAGCGGAAAAAGCCATTCAAAAGAACTACTCCGGGTCCGTGCAATTTGGACCGAATACTCGACCGCTCTTGCCAGATACACGGCACCCCCGAAAAGCCAGCTAATCACACCAACAGGGACTATTGGTTATTCAAGCAGGCAGGCAAGCTAATTGCCGAAAACAATGACAAGGGGCTGCATAGCGATGATGAGGAAGAGACCCGACCGCCGAACAATAGAGGACAGAAGGGTTTCCCCCCACAAGTGCGGACGATGAACATGATATACGCAACCCACATACCCAAGAGGGAGCGGAAGCGTGCACTCAGGGACGTATACGCGATGGAGCCAGTCGCCCCGAAGTTCAACCCATGGTCCTCCTGCCTGATCACTTTTGATCGAAGGGACCACCCCAATCGTCGATGGATTTCACCTCACCAGAGTCCCGATGGACGGCGGCAGCAGCCTGAAACTGCTTTATCAGGACACAGTGCGCAAGATGGGCATAGACCCCTCAAGGATTAAACCCACAAAGACGACCTTCAAAGGCGTCATACCAGGTGTAGAGGCCAATTGTACAGGCTCAGTTACACTGGAAGTGGTCTTCGGATCCCCGGATAACTTCCGAAGCGAGGAGTTAATCTTTGACATAGTTTCGTTCCGCAGCGGCTATCATGCTCTGCTCGGACGGACCGCGTTTGCAAAGTTCAACGCGGTGCCGCACTACGCATACCTCAAGCTCAAGATGCCAGGCCCTCGAGGAGTCATCACTGTCAACAGAAACACTGAATGCTCTCTCCGAACGGAGGAACATACATCGGCTCTCGCGGCAGAAGTACAGTGCAGCCTCTTAAGGCAATTCTCGAGTCCGGCCGTTAAGCGGCCGGACACGGCTAAACGCGCCCGGAGTAACCTACAACAAGACCACCTGGCACATTCCGAGCACGCGTAGCAATGCGGCCCCAACCCCAGCCCTTGCAAAATTGCAAGACTGGTCCTTCGCGTACATCATTACGCTCTGGCGATACCATGGGCATAGGGGGAGGGGCATGACCACGACAGGCCCAAAATGTGGCTTAACCACACCAGGGGCTCCCAAGTGTGTCATCTTTTTTCCTTTTTCTTTTTTCTTACCCACAGGACTCTATTCACCAGAGGCCCTGTCCGGCAGTAGACCTGCCAAACTCACGATGCAACAGCCAGGGAAGGAGAAAGGCTATGACGAGTATCCAGGTGGTCTCCATTATGAGCATTAAATCTGTTTTATACACCATTCCGCAGCCTACCCCTGGAGGGGGACATGTTTAATAGTCCCATCCCTTGCTTACCGCACTATTTGTATCGTTCTGCATTCATGGCAGTATTTCTTGAATAAACAATGCATCGCTTTTTTGCTTATAATTGCATTCCCTTCTTATACATATGTTCATTTATGACATGTTGCATCCGTACACTTTGGTACGGCTAAATACACCAGGGGCTTAAGTTCCCCATATTATGGTGTGACAAGTCCGAACACTTTCACAAGTGCGGCACCCTGAACTTATAGCATTATATGCATCGGCTCCGAATCATGTCTTGGATCAATAGTTGGGTTTGCCCGGCTCCCATGTTTTGGTACCTTACGTTTCGTTGTATCGGCTAAGGTAGCGCTGGGAGAACCGCTGCGATTGCGCCCCAGTTGAGCTGGGCGAGCGCCTCAGTGGAGAAAGCTAAAACTGACCGTCATGATGAGGCGAGAGCCGGTCGCTGTTCGAGAGGTTTTTTCGAGTCCCTAAAGACTTATTCCGCTTAGAGCGAGGAACCGGCCTTGTCCGGTCCAGGCGTGGATAGCGCCCCGAATTCGGACTTCCGAACACTAGGGGCTTTGCCGAAATTTAAAATTATAGAATTCTATGGCTAAGTGAGAGTGTTCAAGCACTATAAGTCCAGTTGCCTTGTTCGTTGTGTTGAACGCCTCCCTAGATGGACCCAAAAATGGGAACAAGAGCGCTCAAGTTTATCCCGAACACCCCAGCACTCGTGGCATGGGGGCTGAAGCCGATGACTTGCCATCTCTCAGATTTGATAAACGGCCGCACAGAAGGTAATATTTTAAATTAACAAGCGTTGCTTAGCGCACACGAACAAAGTTTTCGGCGCATAGGATAACAAAATGCGAGTCTACTCAAATATTACATCTTTGGAGCACTCACCCGCAATAATGCGGGCACCCTTCAGGACACCCTTATAATACATCTTGGGTGTGCGATACTCCTTGCCCGGCGGTGGCGCGTCCGTCACAAGCTTCTTAGCATCCATCCTGCCCCAGTGCACTTTAGCACGGGCAAGGGCCCGACGGGCACCTTCAATGCAGGCGGAGTGCTTGATGACTTCAACCCAGGGACACGCATCCGCCAGCCGCCGCACCAGGCCGAAGTAGCTCACAAGCATGGCCTCTTTGGGCCATAGCCGAACTATAAGGCCCTTCATGGCCTGTTCGGCCACCTTGTGGAGCTCAACCAGCTGCTTCAGCTGATCGCTAAGGGGAACCGGATGTCTGGCCTCAGCATACTGAGACCAGAGTACCTTCTTCGTCGAGCTCCCCTCCTCGGCTCTGTAGAAAGCAGCAGCATCGGACACGCTGCAGGGCAGATCTGCGAACGCTCCTGGAGAGCTCCGAATTCGGGTAAGTAATAGGTAATTCACTTTAACATGCTTGCTTTGCATGAAGAATGCCTTACCCGCCGCTATTTTCTTCAAATCCTCGATTTCCTGGAGGGCCTTATGGGCATCGGCCTTAGCGGCTTTGGCACTCTCAAGAGCCGACGCAAGCTCGGACTCTCGAGTCTTCGAGTCACGCTCCAAACCCTCGTGGTTTTCCACGAGAGCTTGGAGCTCTTGCTGTACCTCCGCCACCCGCGCCTCCTGCTTCTCTCGCTCGGCTCGTTCCGCGGCTGCATTGCGTTCGGCCGCGGACACCGCCTCCTTCAGGGTTGCCACCTCGTTCGTGGCCCCTAGAGTACCCACGTTATCCTTGTTATTTTTCTCGCAACCAAATCCTTTTCTGTAAGGTACAACTTTAATACGGTGTTACCCACCTTCCTTGTCCTCGAGCTGCTTCTTGGCATGGCCGAGCTCGCTCTCGGACCGCTCGAGGCTCTGCTTCAAGGTATTGACCTCCGCAGTCAGTGCGGCAGAGGTCAGCAGCGCAGCCTGCATTCCCATATGGACATATTTTTTAAGACTCCTCCGTATATCTTTTTAGATCCTCAGTCCGGCTTTTGTTTCCGAACACCGAACCAAGCATCAGGGGCTACTGTCTATGCGGTATTATATTACATATCTTAAAATTCTTACCTCAAAGCCACTTAGAAGGCTGCTGCACGCCTCGGTCAGCCCGCTCTTAGCGAGCTGAACCTTCTGAATCACCGCACTCATGACAGTGTGGTGTTCTTCTTCGATGGAAGCACCGTTGAGCACCTCCAGCAAGTTATCCGGCGCCTCCGGTTGGACAGAGGCCGCCGGTGTCACAGTCTTGCCCTTCTTACAAAGGGGCCGCCCGCCGGACTCTGGAACCACTGCAAGTTCTGATGCGGAGTCCGGTGCAAAGTCCGGGAGGTTGCCCTGCGGCACCTCCGGGGCCTCCTCTTCCTGGTGGGTCCCTTCCCGGGATCCCACCTCAACGTCGTCAGCATCACGGGGGGTGGAGGCGGTCGGAAGAGAATCCATATCCGACGTGCCCAAGGACCCGCTCGATGAAGCGGGAAGTTCGTCCTTGGGCGGACTACAGGGTTGTATGCGGCATTAGAAAGACACCATGTGACAAAAAGAAAAATTATAAATCATCTAGGAGTCTGGATACTTACGATCTCGCCAGGGGCTTGCCCCTTGAGGGCCAATCCTCATCGCCGTCGCCGACGTTGGCGGAACAGTCCGGGGGAAGGGTCCTTCCCTTCTTGGACCCTTCGGCCTCCCTCGTTGGGGAGGCCTTCCTCTTCTTCTCTCCCCCCGCTGGGGGAGAGGCCTCTTTCTTCTCCCCCTCGTCCTCGTGGGAGGAGTCCGCCTCGGAGCCATCGGACGATGAGTTCGATACCACCTGACGTCGAGAACTCCTTCGGGTTCCCGTGGCCTTCTTCTTGGCCTTCTTCTCCGGCACTACGTAAAGTGCCGGGACCAGCAGCCCTGTGAAATGGGCATCCGCTGGGTCTTCTGGAAGGGGAGCCGGACAGTTAACCTGTCCGGACGTTGCCTGCCAGGCCTATTAAAGGTATTGGGAGTTTAGATCCTGCATAAAGTCAAAGCATGAAAAGCAAGTGTCCCATAAAGGATAACATGGCTTACCTCGCCAGCCGGACGCTGCGAGCTGAATCCGCGATCTTCGGTAGCGGATGTGGGAGCTTCGGCGCCCTTGAACAACACCCTCCAGGCATCTTCGTACGTAGTGTCGAAGAGCTCGCTCAAGGTCCGGTGCTGTGCCGGATCAAACTCCCACAAATTGAAGTCCCGTTGCTGGCAGGGGAGAATCCGGCGGACGAGCATGACCGGGATCACGTTGACAAGCTTGAGCTTCTTGTTCACCAGGGTTTGGAGACAGGACTGGAGTCCGGTCAGCTCTTCCGAACTACCCCATAGCAGGCCCTTCTCTTTCCAGGAGGTGAGCTGCATGGGGATGCTAGATCTGAATTCGGGGGCCGCTGCCCATTTAGGGTCACGCAGCTCGGTGATGTAGAACCACCCCGAATGCCACCCTTTGATGGATTCCACGAAGGCGCCCTCGAGCCAAGTGACGTTGGGCATTTTTACAACCATGGCGCCTCCGCACTCCGCTTGGATGCCCTTCACAACCTTCGGCTTGACATTGAAGGTCTTTAGCCACAAGCCGAAGTGGGGCTGGATGCAGAGGAAAGCCTCGCACACGATGATAAACGCCGAGATATTGAGGATGAAATTCGGGGCCAGATCATGGAAATCCAGGCCGTAGTAGAACATGGGCCCCCGGACAAAGGGGTGGAGTGGGAAGCCCAGTCCGCGGAGGAAATGGGGAAGGAATACCACCCTCTCATGGGGCTTGGGGGTGGGGATGAGCTGCCCCTCGTCGGGGAGCCGGTGCACGATGTCGCTGGACAGATATCCGGCGCTGCGCAGCTTCTTGATGTGCCCCTCCATAACGGAGGAGGCCATCCACTTGCCTACCGCTCCGGACATTGCTGGAGAAGGTCAAGGTGAGATGTGCGGACTTGGGTGCTGGAGCTCGAGTGCGCGGAGATGGATAAGCAAAGGAGGAAGAAGGCGTAGGTAAAAAAGGTGGATCCTTATCCCCTTATATATGGGCGGACGAAACTATGCGTCCTCGCCGGCCTGGTAAAACTCGCTTATCTCCCAAGCGCCACAATCAATGGCGCGGTTGGGTTACCCACGTCCGTATTGATGGGAATCCCGGAATAAGGGGAACACGATCTCTGCTTCGGCAAGATGTGCCAAGGAAACCGCTTCGCTAAACGCACTGAGGTGGTATAATAAAAACGATTCGAGTAAAAGCTTGGTTGTGGTGTGACGTCACGCCACAAAATACGTCAGCAGATTGAACTTGTGTAAATATTATTCTCTCTACGGTGGTATGTGGAATTTATTTTGCAGAGCCAGACACTATCCTGGTGTTCACAATCTTCTATTATTCGGAGGAGGAACCCGCCTTGCAATGCCGAAGACAATATGCGCGCTGGACTCGTCGTGATTGAAGCCTGGTTCAGGGGCTACTGAGGGAGTCCTGGACTACGGGGTGTCTGGATGGCCGAACTATCATCATCAGCCGGACTCCAAAGCTATGAAGATACAAGTTTGAAGACTTCGTCCCGTGTCCAGATGGGACTTTCCTTGGCGTGGAAGGCAAGCTTGGCGATGCGGATATGTAGATCTCCTACCATTGTAACCGACTCTGTGTAACCCTGGCCCCCTCCGGAGTCTATATAAACCAGAGGGTTTTAGTCCGTAGGACACAACAACAACAATCATACCATAGGCTAGCTTCTAGGGTTTAGCCTCCTTGATCTCGTGGTAGATCCACTCTTGTACTACCCATATCATCAATATCAATCAAGCAGGAGTAGGGTTTTACCTCCATCGAGAGGGCCCGAACCTGGGTAAAAACATCGTGTCCGTTGTCTCCTGTTACATCCGCCTAGACGCACAGTTCGGGACCCCCTACCCGAGATCCGCCGGTTTTGACACCGACACTGCCCCCCCTTGAGTTTCTTAACAAAGGCAACATAGAACTACATGAGTGCCCTATTAAATTTTGGAATTATTTCGGGTTCGTTTGTCGTTATTATACATTAATTGAGTTTTTGGTCATTTAATGTGCATAAGTCAAATTTGAACTACAAGCACATGCTCTCGTGCACCAAAGTTGGTTGAAAAATCACATTTGTGTCCTCGAGTGAATTTCTAGGTCCCATACAAGAAATGAGAATAAAATTAAAACATCTGGGCATCATGCCTCGGTCGAGAACATTGAGAAACTTGGTTTTAAAATTCTTGTAAATCCAAAACATGTCTGAAAATCATGAAACTTGGCATGGGTGTCATGTCATGGTACTACCATGCTGTGGTAAAAAAATTGGCCGAATAGGAACAGATTTTGGTATAAGCTTCTTGCAAACCGAAGCTTCTCTCAAGAAGGCTCATGGTTCTGAGAGGGAACATGCCACCTTTGAGTGCGAAACGATATACACTGTCCCCCTTGAGTTTATTTACAAAGGCAACATAGAACTACATGAGTGCCCTGTTAAATTTTGGAATTATTCCAGCTTCCTTTGGCCTTATTTACACATTAATTGAGTTTTTGGTCATTTAATGTGCATAATTCAAATTTGAACTGCAAGCACATGCTCCCGTGCACCAAAGTTGGTTGAAAAAATCACATTTGTGTCCTCGGGTGAATTTCTAGGTCCCATGCAAAAAATGAGCATAAAATTCAAACATCTGGGCATTGTGGCTCGGTCGAGAACATTGAGAAACTTGGTTTTAAAATCATGAAACTTGGCATGCTATCATCTCATGGTAGTACCATGCCCTGATAAAAAAATTGGCCAAATAGGAACAAATTTTGGTATAAGCTTCTTGCAAATCGGAGCTTCTCTCAAGAAGGCTTGTGGTTCTGGGAGGGAACGTGTCACCTTTGTGTGCATAATTCAAATTTGAAATACAAGCACATGTTCCAGTGCACCAAAGTTGGTTGAAAAATCACATGTGCGTCCTCGGGTAAATTTCTAGGTTCCATGCAAGAAATGGGAATGAAATTCAAAATTCTTGGCGCCGTGGCTGGGTTGGAAACATTGACAAACTTAGTTTTTTAATTCCTGTAAATCCAAAACGCGCATGAAAATAATGAAACTTGGCTTGGTGCTATGACATGGCACCAACATGTTGTGGTAATTTTGTAGTCCGATTTGCGAAGGCGCACACATTAACAATCAACAAAGTTATTTTGGAACAAGTGTTGTCACGTTACAATCGGAAACACAAGTATTATTGAAACCGTGGGCGTTCTACTTACTAGTACCATTTGCGCCACGCGTCCCCATTTTTTATTAGCTAGGAGGCGCCGTGCAGGGTAGCTATTTGAGTACGAGAGGCGTGCGATCTGACCCCTGCGCGTGCTTATCGGGAGGAGAGCCCTTTGACCTCCATCTGCCATCCACCTCTCTCCCAAGGTCTCCATTAATGGCGCCCGAGCCTCTTGTCGGCGTTCTGGTAACGGGGGTCCCCAGACTTGCCTGCCTGCGGCATGCGGCATGGCTCAAAGGAGGCCCATCACAGCCCATCTTCATCAACACAAGCTCAAGACCCTCACGAAGGGCCAAGGCTCGCGGGGCGGACGACAAGGAGCTTCCTCAGGCACGGCCTCGTCAGGCTGGATCATGAGGAGGCGGAGAGTTCAAGGCGGGGTACCTCGCGAGGTGCCCATGACGCAAGCCATGACGACCAAGGGCGCTAGTCGGGCGCCAGCCCCCGCAGTGTCCTCCTTTCCTCTTTGGTGCAAAGGGGGCAAGCGCAGGCGAGAGCATCAAGCAAAGGCGTCCATTTCGGTGCAACAAGACCAAGACCAGCCGAACGGCAGGAAGGAAGTCATTGTGGAGCCCAAGCGAGCGTCATCACTAGAGCCTTTGACAGGCGAGGACCAACTTTAGTCAGGATAAGTGTACCCGCTGTTCCCCTTCAAAATGGCCAATTGTTGGCGCCCTTCCCGCTCAACATTTGGGAAGACGCCCAGGGCCTTTGCCTATAAATAGGACTAGCCACCCCCAGGGTAGAGGCATCTGGACCTGACCTAGCAATCGGGATCCTCACCAAGAAACCAGTAGATAGAGCGATTGAACTCCTCCTAGCAGTTCGTCGCATCAGCCAAGAACAGACCCTCGCGAGGCTGTTCTGCCTTGTATTGTTCATCATCAAGCCCAAGAGGCAATCCACCACACCACACACTGGAGTAGGGTATTACACCACAATGGTGGCCTGAACCAGTATAAATCTTGTGTCTCTTGTGCTGTTCAGTTTAGTAGTTTAGGTCTTACCGGTTCGGCGAGGAGCGAGCCGGTAGAGGGTTCAATCAACGCGCGCACCCCAGTGTTCGAACCTCAAGGGTCTGCCGAAACCCGAAATCCGACATTTGGCGCGCCAGGTAGGGGTGCGCCGGAATTTGCCTTCCGTCGTCTCGTTCTTCTCCGACCACCGCATCCATGTCTGACGCTCGTCGGGCTCGCGCCGAGCGCCGAGCCGCCCTCGCTTCCCATGTCGCCCAGACAGCTCCTGTCGGCGGGCGCCCTCGTCGTTCCCCGTCACCTGCCGTCAACGCCGCCACCGGCCCGGAGGGGAACGAATAGCAAGCATCGTCCCAGCATCCATCCATGAGGCGGGACGGCCGCACTGCCACACCCTCGCTCACCCCCGCTGGTTCTTCGTCACACGCGCCTCGTGCGGCCATGGAGGCCCGAGCTGCGTTCATCATGGCAAACGAGCTCCTGTGCTACCGCCCCTTCGACGACGTCTACGAAGAATGGCTCGACTGAGTCGCCGAGCTCGTCCGCGCCGCCGGGGGCGCCCCCGCGCCGTCCTTCTCGCTGCACCGCACCCCGCCCTGCGCGGGCAATGAAGCTCCTGGGGCGCTCCAGCCGCCTCCTCCTCAAGAAGGCGCCCTGGCCCCAAGGCGCGCGGCCCCTGGGCGGAACACGCTCCGTCAGGCGCCAGCGCGGCAAGAGCAGAGCTGCCAAGAAGTCCCTCGCCCTCGAGAATCTGCCCAAGCGCTCCCTGCTCCAGCGCGTCAAGACCCTACGCTGCCCCCAGCCACGGCGCATGGGGACCCGCAGGACCAAGCTCTCCGTCGCCCAAGGCCCCCTGTGGCCACGGCGGGCTGCCGCGCCTTCACCTCTGAGCTGCGTAGCGTCGCGTGGCCCAGCAAGTTCAAGCCAGACCTGCCTCCTCGGTACGACGGCACACCTGACCCTGCAGAGTTCCTCCAACTCTACGAGTTGGGCATCGAGGCTGCCAACGGAGACGAAAAGGTCATGGCGAACTGGTTTCCCATGGCGCTCAAGGACGGAGCCCGCACCTGGCTCCTGAATCTGTCCCCAGGCACGATCTCCTCCTGGGACGAGATGCGCACCCGCTTCATCGCCAACTTCCAGGGTACTCACGACCGGCCACCCGCCATGAGAGACATGCGCCGTATCAAGCAGCAACCAGGGGAAACCCTGCGGAAGTACATCCAGCCCTTCAACAACGCGTGCCTCAAGATCCCCAGGGTGACGGAGGAGGCCATCATCTCAGCCTTCTCCGACGGTGTGCGCGACGTCAAGATGAAGGAGGAGCTGGCGATGCATGAAGACCTATGCACCTCCTTGGAGCTGTTCAACTTGGCGACCAAGTGCGCCAGGGCTGAGGAGGGGTGCCTCTCCCTCCTCGAGCTGCCTGCCGTGGACCCCGAAGAGAAGAATCCCAAGGCCAAGGACGTGAAGCGCAAGGGAGCTGCGGTACTCGCGGCCGAGCCAGACACCAAGCGGGGCAGAGATCAACTTGAATCCTCCAAGGGCAGTCGGTACTGTGTGTACCACGACCTCCACACCCACAACACCAATGAATGCCAAGAGCTCCGGGCCGTGCATGAAGGAAGGGTCGGCAGATGTCCCGACCACAGCGACTGGGGCTATGGCCGAGGAGGAGGAAGGAATGCAGGACGTTGGGAAGACCGCGGACCGCGCCAAGGGTGGCGCGACCAACCTCGCGAGGATCGCTGGCAGGACCCGCCTCGCGAGGGAGGCTGGAGGGATCAGTCTCGCGAGGATCGCCTGCAAGGGAACGCAGGCCTCCCTCCGCTGCCGCCGCAGCCAAGGAGAAATGAAGACCATCATCAGGACGAGGGGGCTGGGGGCTTCCAGGAACCACGTGCGATCGCCTGCATCCTGGGCGGAGCTCAAGCCCCAGCCTCTCAGCGCATCTTTAAGCAGTTCACCCGCGAAGTGAATGCAGTCCTCCCCAAGCTCGAGGCCACGTGCCCTCTCAGGTGGTCGGCATGCGCCATCACGTTCAGCTCAGCAGATCAGCTCAAGTGCGCGGCCACAGCAGGAGTCCTCCCGATGCTTTGTTCCCCAATCATCAGCAATGTGCTAGTCACCAAGACCCTCATCGCGAGGCAGGGCTCAACGTCCTGTCTTTGGAAACGTTCAACAATCTTCAAGTGCCCTACAGTCAGCTTCAGCCAACCAAGCCCTTCTCCAGAGTCACCGACGGCTCCACGGACCCGATAGGGCAGTTCCGCCTTCCTGTCACCTTTGGGGCACGCGACAACTACCGCACCGAGCTCATCGACTTCGATGTCGCCCACATTCGCCTGCTGTACAACGCCATCCTCGGGTACCCGGCGCTGGCCAAGTTCATGGCCGTAACCCACCATGGCTACAACGTCCTCAAGATGCCAAGAAGCGGCGGGGTCATCACGGTGCCCTGCGAAGAGAGAGACGCAGTGTGCTCCCTGGAGCGAGCCTTTCAGGCTGCATCGCTGGAAGACCCAGAGCGCGGCAGCAGGAGGCCTCCCGAGGCCGCCCCCAAGAAGAAGAAGACATCGTCCGGCCCGGCCCCTCAGGAGGCAGGTCCCTCAGGGCCCGCGCCTCCTTAGGGGAGCCTCCTTCCATCGCATAGGGAAGCGCGCCTAGCGCCCTCCTCAGGCAGGGCTCGGGGGCTCTCCCCTGGAGGGCCGCCGACCTCGCCAAGGTCACGAGGGAGGCGCTAGGGCACCACGTGGAGGCATGCTTCGAAGCACGTTTCCCTCAAGAAGGAGCAAGGCAAGGAGGGCCGAACCCTCAGGAGTTCGTCAGTAAGGCCATTCGGGAGTTACAGGAGTCAAGGATCATCAGAGGCAACTGCTGCCTACCCACCGTGGCCCCCCATCCAGGCGAGGATGGTGGGCTGCGCGTCTGCATCGACATACCGGGGCTCAACCGAGCCGCGTCTCAAGAGCGCCTCTGGCCCTCGCGAGTGGGACGTTCCGAGGGTCCGCCCCACAGCTACGTGCGCATGCCTTACGGCTTGCCGAACGCGGCTGCTGTGCACCAACGTCTCATGAGGGCCATCTTGGACACTCAAGAGGTCAGGCGTGCCGCAGCCCTGGCAGAGATGGAGATGGCCCGTGAAGAGATGCCAGTGCCTCCGGAGCCTCCTGAGGCCCCTGGGCCTGGGGGCTCGTGAGGATCGGCTCCCGCAGCCCACCGGGTCTGCTACACCAACACCCCTTCGTCCCCAACATCATCAGGTGACATCTTTTAAGTTCAATTTCTGGCTGGGAGCGCCCTCAGGGCCGCATTATTCCCAGGCCGCGTGGGTCCGTCCCTGCGGCATGTATCCCTTTTATTTCATGTCCTTAGCTTACCTTATTGGGGGCGCCCCTTGGGCTGCATCATCCCCAAGCCGCTCGGGCCTAACCCAGCGGCATGTACCCTTCTTGCGTTTATCTTAGGGCTATGCTTTCGATCCACCATGCATGTTATTTGGTGCCTTTTTCTCCTAGGTGTCGGAATATTGGGCGTTAAAGGGGGGTGCCTGAGCATCGCGACTCAGGGCTCCTACCGGCTCTCCGGCCCTCACCCTCTGGTCTTGTCCATGGCATCGCGACCTGGCATGCCAGCGACGGCTGAGACCAGCCCGAGAGCCAGGACCGAGGACGTAGAGTTTCGACATCTAACCTAGCTTGCGCGTTAAAGGGGGGGCGCCTGAGCATCACGACTCAGGGCTCCTACCGGCTCTCCGGTCCTCACCCTCTGGTCTTGTCCATGGCATCGTGACCTGGCATGCCAGCGACGGCTGAGACCAGCCCGAGAGCTGGGACCCGAAGACGCAGAGCACCGGCATCTCGCCAAATTTGCAGGAACACACTCGAAGATAAGGCCCAGAGCCAGGCGCAACCCGCCTTGAGGTAGGGCCCCGTGAGTCCCGCGCTGGCTCACGGGTGCCCAGATACACCTGGTCAAGCCCTACCGTGCCAGCCATGTGTCAGAGTGGGGCTGTATACGCCCCGGGGGCTCCTCCCGGAGGGGAGCCCCCTCCCACGTACCAGTGAAAGCACCATTCTCCGCGCTGGCTGATGACACTACCGAGGAGTAGCTATGCTTGTACGCATACGAAAGCGCTATGCTCCGCACTGGTGATAAACAACTGAGGGTGGCCTCCGGGCCGCATCAACCTCAGGGAGCCCGGAGCTCAGTGTCTGGCCTTGTCGCAATGCCTCCCCTCGGGAGTGCCGCGCGAAGGGGCTGGGCACGGGGGCTGCGCCTGGGTCTCGCCCAGACGCACGCCACCTGGCCAGGCCCCCCGGGCCTAGTTCGTGGCACGTCCCTCCCCGAGCGGAGCCAAGGTACGAAGGCTGTTTGAGCGTCAAGGGGGACTCCTGAGCATCGCGACTCAGGAGCCTAACTGGTCACGTAGCCCCTCACTCCTTAGTTCCGAAAGGCTAACGGCGGTTGAGGTATGCGCGGGGCCGGGCTCTGCAGACGTAGAACGGCAGATCCACCCTCATCTCACCTCCCTAAGGAGTCACCCCCACATCTCACCTCCCTACTTGCTGTTCGAGCGCCAAGGAGGACTCCTGAGCATCGCGACTCAGGAGCCTAACTTGTCACGTAGCCCCTCACTCCTTGGTCCCGTCCTGGTTTCCGGTCGGGGCCAATGGCGGCTGAGGTATGCGCGGGGCCGGGCTCTGCCGGCATAGAACATAAGCAAGTAGGAAGGAGTAATGAAAATTTCAGGGAATTCAAAAGCAAATATTACAGTCCATGGTGTTATCACAGCATCAAACATAAGTTTTAACGCCTCCCCGAGGCATGGTACATGCGTAGGAATTAAAAGCAGGACGGGAGCCACGACGGAGTCACTTGCCAGCGGGGGAGCTGCGCGGAGCAGGTTCGCCTTGTGGAGCAGCAGGGCTAGCAGCGCTCCGCTTCGGCTTGGTACTGAAGGCTCGGAACTTCCCTAGCAGAGCCTCCGCAGGACCCTTCACGGCCTCAGCAGCGGCAGTGGCAGGCTCGCCGCTCACTGGCTCCAGCAGGCTGTCGAGGTCAATGTTGGGGTCACAAAGATAGATGTGGGTGAAGACCCGCGTCAGCGCTGCAGAAGACAAGATGCGCGCCTCGGCCTTAGGCATAGGGCCAAGGCCAAGGGTGACGTCTTGAAGGGCGCGAACCAGGAAGGGAAGCAGTTTGGTGGGGCCATCCTCCTCGCCGGCCAGCGGGCTCTCAAGGCCGCTGTCACAAAGTGTCTTCAGCAAAGTGCGAGCTTTCTCTTCCATATCTGCGAAAGCCACGCAATCCTCGGCGAGAACCCGGTCCTTGCCGTCCAGCTCAACCTTCCTTGCCTCCAGCTCTTGCTCCAGCGCGCCTAGGCGGCCACAGCGCCTCTTGAGCTTGGCCTCCAGGTCCTTGACGGCTGCCTCGCGAGCCTCCATGCTTTCCTCATGCTCTTGGTGAAGGCGGGCCTCCTCGGCAAGCTAGTTCTGCAGGCCCTTCAGCTCGCTCTCCACCATCTCACAGCAACCTTGGATGCTAGCTACCTCCCCAAGGGCAGCATCGCGGGCAACCTTCGCCTCAAGGACGACCTGCTTCTCCTTGTCGCAAGCCGTCAAGGCCTGGACCAGCGCCGCCCGTATCGAAGCATTAGAGCGAATCCAGCCAGAAGCCAGCTCCAAGCACCCGGCCACTAGACGAGGGTCGGCGCCCAGAAGATCCTGCCGCAGATGGTCCAGTCCGGCAACGGCGCAATCCAGAACAGTATTCGGGGAAGCAGTAGTTGGTGGAGTAGGAGGAGAAGACGGCAGCGTGACCACAGTATCTTGAGGCAGAACCAGCTGCGCCACGACGGTAGTGGAGGCAGCGTCAAGCAAGGGCACCTCGGGAGTCGCCTGGGTCAAGGGGGCTGAGCTCGCCCCAGCAGGCTCAGCCTGGCCTCGCGAGGATGCCCGGGTAGGAGAGGCCTGTGCGTCACAGTCACCTTCTTTCTCGGGCGGAGGCACTGCCATGGACGGGGCCTCAGGAGATCCCTTCGGCTTCTTTGCCGCGGGTCCCAGCCTAGCCGAAAGATACGAGCATCAAGTCTCGGCAACAGAACAATAATCAAGACAGGAATCAAGCACTTACAGGTTGTCGCAGGTGGGCTCAAGCAGCTTCCGGCCATACTTAAAGCCCGAGAGCCGGCCGCAAGGGTCAGCTTCAAGGGGCTCGGGAGCAGGAAGCGCGCCTGCGGATCGCCTCGGGGCCGGGGCAGACCCGCGGGGGATCAGCCCAGTCCGGTCCTTCTTCGGGATCGGAGGCAGGCTCCCACCACCCTGCTCATCCTCATCCTCGTCGTCGTCACTCTGGGGAGGTGGAGAGTGCGGGACCTACGCCGAAGGGGAGGAGCCCTTGACTCCGCCACTGAGTCAACCCCCTCTTCCCGCTCCCCTTCTTCCTTCTCTTTGCTGGAGTCGTCGGAGGACACGTCCACCAGGTCCTCTGGAGCCTCCGCGGGCATGGGCTCGTCCCCGTTGAAGACGGGCATGGACCCCACTACCTGCTCCCAATCCTCGCGAAGGAACAGGGGCGTAGGGGCTCCCTCCAGCCTCGCCACGTCGCCCCCAACCAAGGACTGGAGGACCGCAGCCAGATCCTCGTCGGCCAAGACCACGGGGCTCGGGTGAGGCCTCCACATCAGAAGCGAGTACTGACGGAGCGGAGCCAGCTGATGCTCCAGGAACTCCCTCAGCAGCGACGCACCGGTCAGTTTCGCCGCCGCCACGCTGGCCGGCCTCAGATCTGCGTCCATCTTCTCCAACACCAGCTTCGCGCGGGGATCCAGAAGCTCCACTCGGGACCAGTCGTCAGAGCTTGCGGGGTGCTCCGTGGGCAGGATTAGCCGAGGATGGATGCGCCCAGCATCCACCAAGACCCACTTGCTCCTGAAGCCCTCAATCCTCTTCCCAGGGTTCGAAATGGCGATGGAGCCACCGTACGCGACGAAGCTCGCGCACGCGGAGGCAGAACCACGGGAGGTCCGGAGGGAGAAGTAGTGGTGTAGCAAGGCCACCGAGGGTTTCACCCCTACGTGAGCCTCACAATAGTAGGCAAAGATCGCCAGAAGAAGGACAGAGTTGGGATGGAGGTGCAGAGCTTGAATATTATAGTGGCGGAGGATAGAGAAGAAGAACTCATAAAAGGGAGGCACCAGACCAGCGACGATGGCGCCCACGAAGAGCGGATAAAAGGTGCTCCCTCGGCCTTCAGGGACGGTAGAGCCGGCCTTGAACGCCTTCGTCCCGTCGATGCCCCGCGCTGTCGCCATCTGGCGCACCCGGGCAAGGCTCGCCTCTGACACATTTGGCGAGTCCAAGGCAGGCGAGTACCAAGCTCCGGCCGGGGCTTGGCGAGGCGCCATGACCGGCTAGGGCACGCAGACGGAGTAGATCTGAAGACTTCGGAAGCAGGGAGGAGAGGCGCAAGAAAGGGGATCTGAGCAGCAACTGGAGGAAATAAAGGAGGCAAGGGAGATGCCGCTCCTTTATCAACTCACGCGGTTGCAGAGGCGCCCACGTCCAATCAACTGCCACGCGGCACCCAAGGCCGCAGGCTGTTAGGGCCCGTGACGCTTCGCACTTGCCCTTTCGCCTCTCTGCTCGGCCAAGTTCGGGCGCGCCGTGGGCCCGGGGGCTACTGTCGGCGTTCCGGGAATGGGGGTCCCTAGACTTGCCTGCATGCGGCCTGCGGCATGGCTCAAAGGAGGCCCAGCACAACCCATCTTCATCAACACAAGCTCAAGACCGTCGCGAGGGGCCAAGCCTCGCAGGGCGGACGACAAGGAGCTTCCTCAGGCACGGCCTCGTCAGGCTGGCTCATGAGGAGGCGGAGAGTTCAAAGCGGTGTACCTCGCGAGGTGCCCATGACGCAAGCCATGACGACCAAGGGCGCCAGTCGGGCGCCAGCCCGCGCAGTGTCCTCCTTTCCTCTTTGGTGCAAAGGGGGCAAGCGCAGGCGAGAGCATCAAGCAAAGGCGTTCATTTCGGTGCAACAAGACCAAGACCAGCCCAACGGCAGGAAGGAAGTCATTGTGGAGCCCAAGCGGGCGTCATCACCAAAGCCTTTGACAGGGGAGGACCAACTTTAGTCAGAGTGTACCCGCCGTTCCCCTTCAAAATGGCCAATTGTTGGCGCCCTTCCCGCTCAACATTTGGGAAGAGGCCCAGGGCCTTTGCCTATAAATAGGACTAGCCACCCCCAGGGTAGAGGCATCTAGACCTGACCTAGCAATCGGGATCCTCACCAAGAAACCAGTAGATAGAGCGATTGAACTCCTCCCAGCAGTTCGTCGCATCAGCCAAGAACAGACCCTCGCGAGGCTATTCTGCCTTGTATTGTTCGTCATCAAGCCCAAGAGGCAATCCACCACACCAAACACTGGAGTAGGGTATTACACCACAATGGTGGCCTGAACCAGTATAAATCTTGTGTCTCTTGTGCTGTTTAGTTTAGTAGTTTAGGTCTTAGCGGTTCGGCGAGGAGCGAGGCGGTAGAGGGTTGAATCTCCGTGCGGACCCCAGTGTTCGAACCTCAAGGTTCTGCCGGAACCCGAAATCCGACACCTTTGTTTAATGGCGTGGCTATGTCTCACTCGACTGAGATTTAAGAGAGAAAAAAGAAAATCTGAAAGCACGGATCTTGATGTAAGATCCGACGGACCTATATAGCATCTACTGCGACTTATAGCAAGACTGATGAATATATAAGAACGATTAATTGTTTTAAATAATTAGAAAGATAATTAAAAAAGCCACATGCGGCTATGCCCGAAATACACAAGGGCAAAAGAACAAGGAAGACAAGGATCTGGCTCGCTGATCTCTACTTTCTTGATGCGTTGCTGCAGGCCGCGGGAACTAGTCTCCGCGGCGAGCAGCGATGAGCTCTTTCGTGTCCTCAAGACGCAGCTTGAGAACATCCAGATTCCTCCACCAGCCTTTGGCGCTCGTTGCGGAGCATGTCATTCTCGTCCATAAGTTTCTTGACGATGACGCTGGTCCTCTTCAACAAGGCATTGGTCTCCTCCTGCTGGTCTGCACTTCAGACGATCTTCTCCCTCAGCAGGTCGCGCTCGGCCCAGAGCCTCTCATTGCCCTCCCTTAGTTGGCGGATGACGCCGGTAGCCTATTCAAATGAGGCTTTCATGTCATCCTACAACCTCGCCCAGCCGGAGATCTGATCCATCTGGCTATGGACGATCGCATGCATGCACCTGTAAAAGTCGTCGCCTGCCCGCGAGAAATTTCCCCAGGCCGCCGCGGCACGGCGGGACATCTCTGCTGCATTCGCGGCACGGCGGGACATCTCTGCTGCTTCCGCAGAGTGGACCAGTCTGCTGTATCGACGGTGCGACGGGACCTCGGTGCTGCTTCAGCGGCGCGGCGGGACCTCTGTGCTGCTACTTCCGCGCGGCGGGACATGTCGGCTACTCTCACAGTGAGGCGGGACATCCCTCGTGCTTCCGCTTCCATGCTCGCCTCTCCCTGGTGGCAATCTCTCGACCCAGAACTCGCACTGGCCATGGCAGACGCAAGGGAAGGATGCTGAATGACTTGTTTGTTTTTGTGGACGAGGAGTTGAGGAGGAATGTGCAGTCGTCTTGGCATACTAGTACTTATAACCGAGTACTAATACACTCCTAAGTGGGAAACCGTTTAGGTTGTGATCATTGTGAACATGTTTGCAATTCAATGTAGCATGGTACTAATACGCTCCTAAGTGGGAAACCATTTAGGTTGTGATCGGTGTGAACAGGTTTGCAATTCAATGTAGCGTGGAGTAATTTGGAATGTTATGAGACGCAAGCTCAAAATTTATTGACGGTGTCGGTGGGAAACGACACCTATGGGATCACAAGAATCCCTACTACGGTTGCGGGGCGCGGGGTTGTGAGAAGAGCAGCATTAGTAATTGGCACAAGGATCGTTTACCCAGGTTCGGGCCGCGAGGATGCGTAAAACCCTAGTCCTGCTTGGTGGATGTATTGAGTGTTCTTGAGCTCTTGAACTAGCTACGGGTGCTGAGTGGTTCGAAAGAGCCGAATCCATTTCCCGTACATCATGGGCCTCTTTTATAGGTGAAAGGGGCTGCCACAGTGGCACAATGGAGGTGGAAAGCCTACAGTGCTGCGAGCTTATCACTCGTTATTACAGGACAAGACGCATTAAATGTGTGGCTTAGGTGTCCCTTCACTTTATCGGGGACGGGGGCATGGCCCGTCCCGTCCGTCGCCGCTCTTCCTCGCTTCGACACGCGCCCTGGCCAGCGATGCATGCGGTGGCATGTAGGAAGGCAAGCAGCTGAGGTGGCGCGATGGTGGAGCCTCCACAAAGATCTGCATGCCGCCACGCGGGTGCATGTTGAGTTGGCCTGGGAGCCGCATGTTGCCACGCAGGTGCCTGCCCAACTGGTCGGGCTGGCAGCTGCATGTGAACTGCGGCGGGGATTTTGTGGGTGCGGGCCTGGCAGCAGCCCTGCTGTTGCCTCTGGCAAGGGTCTTGTCAGGTGGCCCAGCAAGGGTCTTGCCGGGTGGCCCGGCAAGGGTCTTGCCGGGTGGCCCTGCAAGGGTCTTGCCGTGGCACACTGGCGTCCCCGGCAAGGATCTTGCCGGGGGTCTCGTGGGTTTCTTTAGCGAGAACCTTGGTGAGGATTGCTACCTCTCAATCCCCATCTGATCTTGAGTATTCTTTGTCTTCACAAAGATCTGTATACCACCATGGAGGTGCCTCCCGAGCCCTGGCCCAACGTGGGTGTTGGCGTTGGAGACCGTGGGCTCGAGGGTGGCTCGCTCACCTAGTGTGGGCGAGCTGCCTCGGCAAGGGGCTTGCCGGGGCTGCTGAGGCTGCCCCGGCAAGGGTCTTGCCGGGGAAACCTGCTTTGTCCATCCGATCTCTGTGGCCTTGGTCCTTGGTGTTGCCTCGTTTGTCTCGAGCCTCCGGCTTCCTTCTGGCTTCCCTCCTTTTCCCTGCTACGTGTGGCCATGGCGCGTGGCTCCGACTGCCCGTGCACAAGTAAAGGGGTAAAAAGGAGAGCCCCTACTTTTGTACACCGACAGGAGCCCCCGAGCCTGGGTCACACATAAGCGCGACATGTTGTTGGGCCAGGCCCAGAATGGTGCGCGGGCAGGTAGGGCGGATTTTACCGTGGTAACTGTTTTGTTCGCTGCGCTTCCCCACGACCTGCGTTGAACGCACATCGTGGTGGAGCGTGCATGACGGGGAGGCATGCGTGGGACGGTTCCCGCACACATGCGTCGTATCACAGTTAATGGGAAAGGAGGCGGACCACGCCTTCCTCGTAAAAAGGAATAACCGCGGGCGCGCTACTCACTTTACACCCTCCTTGCGCCTTCTCCAATCTCAGATCCACGGCCCCCTTTCTTCCTCCTTCTCAAGCCCCCTATTTCCGTCCACTGTTGCTGTGCTTCCGCCATCCTCTGCTCTCTTGCTTCTCACAACCGCCATGGCACCCAAGTCCAGCAAAAGCAAAGGAGTGGCTAAAGACGCCGGGGCGACGGAGCAGCCGGAGAGCGAGCTGGTGGCGCGACGGGCGCAGTTCGCCTACTTTCCCTCGATGGTCGAGGTGCCCAAGCTCCGGGAGTTCTTCAAAGATCTGTGGGGGGTGAAGACGGGTGGAGAGAAGACGGGGCATCTAGCCACGCACGTCGTTCTTGCCAGCGCCGGGGCCGCCCCAAATCGGTACCCCTTCTTTGTCGACTACTTCTCCTGCGCGCTCTGTCCCCCCTTTTCTGATTTCTTCAAGGACATCATGCACACATACGGCTTACGCCTTCTGGATTTCAACCCGAATGCCGTGGCGTGTATGTCTCTCTTCGCACAACTCTGCGAGGGCTTCGCCAGGGTGAACCCTAACACGGCGCTCTTCCGCCATTACTCCTTCCCTCGGATCCAAAAAAGGGGCGCCATCTCTGGCTGCGTCACCTGGATCCCGAGGGCCAAGGGGGCATACCCGGACGGCGCCACGAAGGAGAGGTGGGAAGAATGGTGGGGCCGGTGGTGCTGGATTAAGGAGAAGGACCCGCCAGCATTCTGCGAGGTTCGCCAGGAGTCGCCAGTCCGTGGAAGCAATTGGGGCAACGTCGATGCCGACGATGCGAAGCTCACGATCGCCACCATCAGGATTCTTCGGCTCACCCAGGCCGGGCTCACCCTCAAAATGACCGGGGCGGACTTCATCTGCCGCTGAATTGCTCCTTTGCACGACAAGAGGAGGCCGGCCTAGCTTTTCGTGAATGCCGCCGACATCATGAGGCTTCGCCCCGGCCTCGACCACAACCTGACGGTGCTGAGGCACGCCCATCTCTGCCAACGGATCTTCCAGCTCGAGGTTAGTGACGAGGGCGAGGTTGAGCGGTCCGGCAAGGTCGCAAGGGCTTCCGCGAAGGCCGGCAAGATTGCCAAGGAGCCCGTTTTCAAGTTGCCGGCGGGAGTGGTCCCGCTGAGCAACAACTCTCGCCGGTCCGAGATCATCGTCATGATGCCGCTCTTAAACGCGCACGACCTTGACCCGAGCTGGGTCGAGCCGGATGAGCTCAAAGTGCAAGAATTCTTCGACACCCTGCATGAGGGGTAATTCACCGCTGAGCCGCGGCTGATTCAGGACACCTCTCCGGCGGAGCTAGACTACATCGCCGCCAGGGTGGAGGAGGCGAGGCTTGCCGAGGAGGAGGCAAAGCTCGTCGAGGAGGCCGGCAGCACCGGCAGCGTGGAGGACAAGGCCGCAGCAGAAGCGGAGGAAGAAGAGCTCGCTCGGTGGGCGGCAACCGCTGGGGAGGCCAGCAGCGCTGGCATCGGGGCTCCCCTCATCGAGGACGTGGTCGAGGGGTCGTCGGAAGAGGAGGGCGAGGGGGAGAAGACCGCGACCTCCGACCCTCCAATCGCCGGGAGAGGGCGAGTCCTGCAGCGGGCCACCTCCGGCGAGCCGGTCCGCCCTGACCGGTCTGCGCAGCTGTGGCAGGCTCCGGAGGCGCCTGTGCGCCAGACGAGGGCGGTGGCGACGAAGAGGGCGGCAAAGGCTGGCATTGAAGAAGAAGGCATCCGCTTCTTCGTCGTCGTCCAAGCACGTCCGGATGCCATCGCCTCCCCTTCACCCGCAAACTTTGGTGCGGGGATCGCGTTTGACTTCGGGCCCCTCAGCCCGGAGAGGAAAAGGAAAGCAGCAGAGGAGGAGGAGGAGGAAGAGTAAACTCTGCTTTCTCCCTGCTCTTATTTTTCTTGTTCCTCCAATGGTGCCGCCCATTCTGAATTATGTCTATCTTGTAGGGACATGGAGATGCTGGCCTAGAGGGCGAAGAGGGTGTAACGCCCCGGATTCGATGCGCCAGGTGTCTTCCAGTTGTTCGCCGTCTTTGCCATGTCATGTGCTTGCGTGTTGCACTTTGTCATGTCATCATCTGCATTTCATATCATGTCATCATGTGCATCGCATTTGCATACGTGTTCGTCTCATGCATCCGAGCATTTTCCCCGTTGTCCGTTTTGCAATCCGGCACTCCTATGTCATCCGGCGTCCCCCTCTTCTCTCTTTTCATGTGCGGGTATTAAACTTTCTCGGAATGGACCGAGGTTTGCCAAGCGGCCTTGGTATAGCACCGGTAGACCGCCTGTCAAGTTTCGTGCCATTTGGAGGTCGTTTGATACTCCAACGGTTAACCGGGTAACCGCAAAAGCCTCTTTTGTTGCAGCCCAACACCCCTTCCAAAGTGGCCCAAAACCCAGCAAACTCCCCTCCATGCTCTCGGCTGTTCGATCACGATCGCGTGGCCGAAAACCGCTCCTCATTTGGACTCTCCTAGCTCCCTCTACCTATAAAAACGCCCTCTCCCCTCCATTTTCGGGTCCAAACCCTAGCCCCACTCCCTCTCCGCCGCCGGACATGTCCGGACAGAGCCGAACACGTCTGCGCCGCCGTGCCCAGCCAGTCCGAGCTCGCCACGTGGCGCGCCGCCGCCACCCTCCGCCGCCGGCCCGCGGAGCCCATCGCGGGCCCGCGCGGGCCCTCGCGCCGCCGTCGCCCGGCCCGGCTGTCGCCGCCGCCGTCGGCCACCGCCGCCGCCGTGCCGCTGCTCCCCGCCGCCCGCCTCGTCGCCGGCGCGTGCCCTCGCTGCCGCCGCGCTCACCCTAGCCTCCGTCGCCCCGAGCGCCACCGCCACGAGGCGCCCGAGCCCCCGCGCCCCCGCGCCCTCCGCGGCCCCTCGCCGCCGAGCCCTGCCGGCGCCGCCCCAGCCGAGCTCGCCGGCCCCGCCGCCGGCCATCTCCGGCATCGACCGCGCCGCCCAGTCCCGCGGTCTCCTCCGCCGGCGCCGCCCCGCATCTCCGCCGCGGATCCGGCGCCTCCCCGACCTCTCTGGCCTCCTCCGCGCCCGGATCCGCCTCCCCGGCCACCTCCGGCGCCAACTCCGGCCGATCTCCGGCGAGATCCGCCGCCGCCTCGAAAACCGTGCCGCGGTCAACCCATTTCGCGAGGTTGTTTTTTTTCTGCGAAGTCCCCATTTTTTCATATAATCACACCATGTTTGACCTGCTGTATCTCTGCATCCGTAGCTCCGTTTCGTGCGTGTAATATGTCAAA
Source organism: Triticum aestivum (assembly GCF_018294505.1). Classification (NCBI taxonomy): domain Eukaryota; kingdom Viridiplantae; phylum Streptophyta; class Magnoliopsida; order Poales; family Poaceae; genus Triticum; species Triticum aestivum. Next base: position 136,606,524 of record NC_057810.1, on the reverse strand, counting down.
TTGTTCGTCTCGACGAGTACTTCATTTCATTCCATTGCATCATTTTCATTTGAGTTCTTCTTGATGCCCTAAATGCTGTTGGAAGAGTGCATGTTGATGTTAATCTGCTGAAACTGTTATAACTTGCTCATTTGTCATTTTTGCCATGTTTGATGTGTGCATCCTATGGGGTTGATGTCTACATGTGTTTTGATCTATGCCATGCCATCTTTCCAGGGGTGTATGCCATGTATTTTTGTGATCAATGTGGTGACTAGCACCAGCATGCAAACTAGGCTTCGTGATATTGCTGATTTTAGTCCCTGTTCTGCTGTTATTTTGATGCCATGTAAACTTGATGCTACAGAGAGATCCATGCTTATTTTGAGATACTTCAGTAAGGGTATTTTGAACATATGGTTATTGTCTATCCATTCATGCCCTTGTTTGCAATTATGGAGTAGTCTACAATGTCATTTGAGTGCTCTACTTTTGCTTCAAAATGTTTCCTGGCAGATTGTTTACTTGTTATTCAATTTAGCCAAGGTTGCTATAGTTGATCCTTGCGTGCTATGAACTTGTTCTTGCCTTGGTTGGTTACATAAACATGTCTTCTTGATGATGCCATGCTTATCTTGTCATGCAATGACTTGTGGTGAGTGAATCGAGCTTGTTAAGTAGTGTAGTTGCTGTTGCTGTTTTCCTGACAGATTCTGTTATATTTTGTTGCTATGTTAACATGCTTCTACTAATCATTCTATGCATAATCTGGAGATGTTCTATAGACATGTTTTGATCTACATGTTGTGCCCTATCCATCCGTGCCCCTGGTTGCATTTATAGCTTGTTGTAGATTGCTCATATCTTGCTCCAAAGTTGCTTGAAAATGTTGCTATCAGCCTGTTAACATTAAGTTCACTTGTTCCCATGTGTTTTGCTAGTGATCCATGCACCCTATGACCTTGCTATTGCCATGTATAGCTTCATAAACATGTCTTCTTACTATTGGTTGCCTTGCCATGCCATGTATTGCTCTGTGGTGAGTGGTTCAAGCTCACCAACATGCCTACTTATTGTTGTTCCTGCCATGTATGAATCTGTAATATAACTTGCCATGTTTACATGGGTGCCATCATATCTTCTGATCCTTTTTGGCTCATGGTCAGTAAGGGACTTTTGATCTATGCTATTAGTAGATTAATGCCATGCCTTTGTTTGTCATGATAAGTTCCTGTAACATGTTGTTTGCTTGCTCTAAACATTGCAACCTGATGTTATTTCTGCTAACGTCTGAAACTGTTATTATTTGCAATCTTACCATGTCCTTTTGAGCATGTTCTAGTGATTTCTGGAGATAGCTCAGTGTTCATGTTTTGTTATTCTTTACGTGTACTTCATGCCCATGCCTTTTTTTATTATGTTGGGGTGCTGTAGCATGTTGTTTTGATGCTTGTAAGATGCCTAGTTGCTGTTATGGACAGATTGTTGCTATGACTTGTATAGTGTGTGTGTGTTGCACCGTTGCTCCGTTTTGAGTGTGCTCTATATGAAACTTGCTTGTTTTTGTATGTAGCTTCATATTATCATGTTGCATCCTTGTTTTGTTGTGTTTGCTTGATGTTTGTATGCATTTTGCATCAATGCCATGTTTAACTTGTTTTGCTCATATCTTCTAGGCCGTAGCTCCGAATCTAATGAACTTTATATGTAACTTGACTAGAATCTCGTGTAGATCATATTGGTGCATCTTAACTTGCTGTTTAACAACTTGAACATAAGGTTTATTCAGATCTGGACCAATTTCGAAATTTGCATATGAGGACTTACCGGATTTGTATATGTTGTTCCCGGCCTCATTTAAACTTGCCTTGATGTGTTGTTCTTGTTTGCATCATCTTTTGCCATGAGTAGCCTCATCTAGCTTTCTCATGCATCATGCTTGTTGTGCATCATGCCTTCTTCATGTTTGGTGTGTTTACCATGTTGTGTGCTTTTTCTCGTTAGTTCCCGTTTCGTTGCGATTGTGAGGATGCGTTCGTCTACGTGTGGTTCGTCTTCGTGGCTTCATCTTCTTCATGGACTCGTTCTTCTTCCTTGCGGGATTTCAGGCAAGATGACCGCTACCCTGGATCTCACTACTATCATTGCTATGCTAGTTTGCTTCGTTCTATCGCTATGCTGCGTTACCTATCTTTTGCTCATCAAGCCTCCCAAATTGCCATGAACCTCTAACCTTTGACACCCTTCCTAGCAAACCATTGTTTGGCTATGTTACCGCTTTGCTCAGCCCTTCTTATAGCATTGCTAGCTGCAGGTGAAGTTGAAGATTTCTCCATGGTGGACAGGGTTATGTTGGGATATCACAATATCTCTTATATTTTTAATGCATCTATATACTTGGTAAAGGGTGGCAGGCTCGGCCTTATGCCTGGTGTTTTGTTCCACTCTTGCCGCCCAAGTTTCCGTCATACCGGTGTTATGTTCCCGGATTTTGCGTTCCTAACGCGGTCGGGTGATTTATGGGACCCCCCTGACAGTTTGCTTTGAATAAAACTTGTCCAGCAAGGCCCAACCTTGGTTTTACCATTTGCCTCACCTAGCCCTTTCTCCCTTGGGTTTCCGGAGCCCGAGGGTCATCTTAATTTACCCCCCCCCCCCGGGCCAGTGCTCGTTGTGAGTGTTGGTCCAAACTGTCAGCCGCCGGTGGCCACCAGGGGCAACTCTGGGCTCGCCTACCGGAAGTTTGGACAATCCGGTGTGCCCTGAGAACGAGATATGTGCAGCTCCTATCAGGATTTGTCGGCACATTCGGGCGGCTTTGCTGGTCTTGTTTTACCATTGTCGAAATGTCTTGTAAACCGGGATTCCGAGACTGATCAGGACTTCCTGGGAGAAGGTCTATTCCTTCGTTGATCGCGAGAGCTTGTCATGGGCTAAGTTGGGATACCCCTGTAGGGTATAAACTTTTGAGAGCCGTGCCCGCGGTTATGTGGCAGATGGGAATTTGTTAATGTCCGGTTGTAGATAACTTTACACTTGATCCGAATTAAAACACATCAACCGCGTGTGTAGCCGTGATGGTCTCTTCTCGGCGGAGTCCGGGAAGTGAACACGTTTTCTGGGTTATGTTTGACGTAAGTAGTCGTTCAGGATCACCTCTTGATCATTGCTAGTTCACGACTGTTCCTTTGTTTCTCTTCTCGCTCTCATTTGCGTATGTTAGCCACCATATCATGCTTAGTAGCTGCTGCAACCTCACCACTTTACCCCTTCCTTTCCCATTAAGCTTTGCTAGTCTTGATACCCATGGTAATGGGATTGCTGAGTCCTCGTGGCTCACAGATTACTACAACAAGAGTTGCAGGTACAGGTTATGCGATGATCATGACGCGAGAGCGATGCTTGCTTGCGTTGAGTTTCTTCTTCTGCTTCTTCATCAGGGGATAGGTTCCAGGTCGGCAGCCTGGGCTAGCAGGGTGGATATTGTTTGAGTTTCTGTTTATGATTCATCCGTAGTCGGATGTTGTTCTTGTATGTTGTATTGTTGTATTCATGTGACACTGTATTTATTGGATGTATCCCCACTATTATGTAATGTTGATGTAATGATATCCACCTTGCAAAAGCGTCTTCAAGATGCGCTTCTATCCTTGGTGGGACCTTTGAGTTCCTTTAGGACAGGGTCGCATCTTGGGCGTGACAGAGGGCCAGGATTTCGATGAGTGGCCAGCCCCCGGCAGACACCTCCAGCACGCCACTGGTGGTGTTGAGCAGTCCGGACAGCAGCCCCCTGCCCAGCCCCCAGCTTGAGTCCATCACCCATCCTTCGTCAACGTGCGCAATGCATGATGCTTTGGTACTGACCCTTGATACGTCTCCAATGTATCTATAATTTTTTATTGTTCCATGCTATTATATTACCCCTTTTGGATATTTATGGGCTTTATTTTACACATTTATATCATTTTTGGGACTAACCTACTAACTGGAGGCCCAGCCCATATTGCTGTTTTTTTCCTATTTTAGTATTTCGAAGAAAAGGAATATCAAACGGAATCCAAACGGAATGAAACCTTCAGGAGCGTGATTTTTGGAATGAACGTGATCCAGAGGACTTGGAGTGTAAGCCAAGAAGCAGTCGAGGCGGCCACGAGATAGGAGGGCGCGCCCACCCCCTGGGCGCGCCCCCCTGTCTCGTGGGCCCCTCCGGCGGCCACCGACCTTCTTCTTCCTCCTATATATACCCACGTAGCCCGAAAACATCCAGGGAGCCAACGAAAAACAATTTCCACTTCTATATCCGCGAGATCCCATCTTGGAGCCTTCGTTGGCACTCTCCCAGAGGGGGAATCGACCATGGAGGGCTTCTACATCAACACCATAGCCCTTCCGATGAGTTGTGAGTACTTTACCACAGACCTTTGGGTCCATAGTTATTAGCTAGATGGCTTCTTCTCTCTTTTTGGATCTCAATACCATGTTCCCCCCTCTCTTGTGGAGATCTATTCGATGCAACTCTTTTTTGCGGTGTGTTTGTCGAGATCCGATGAATTGTGGGTTTATGATCAAGTTTATCTATGAGAAAAATTTGAATCTCCTCTGAATTCTTTTATGTATGATTGAGTTATCTTTGCAAGTCTCTTCGAATTATCAGTTTGGTTTGGCCTACTAGATTGATCTTTCTTGCCATGGGAGAAGTGCTTAGCTTTCGGTTCAATTTTATGGTGTCTTTACCCAGTGACAGCAGGGGTTGCAAGGCACGTATTGTATTGTTGCCATCGAGGATAGAAAGATGTGGTTTATGTCATATTGCATGAGTTTATCCCTCTACATCATGTCATCTTTCTTAATGCGTTACTCTGTTCTTATGAACTTAATACTCTAGATGCATGCTGGATAGCGGTCGATGTGTGGAGTAATAGTAGTAGATCCAGGCAGGAGTCGGTCTACTTGTCATGGACGTGATGCCTATATACATGATCATGCCTAGATAATCTCATAATTATTCGCTTTTCTATCAATTGCTCGACAGTAATTTGTTCACCCACCGTAATACTTATGCTATCTTGAGAGAAGGCACTAGTGAAACCTATGGCCCCCGGGTCTATCTATTATCATATAAGCTTTCAATCTACTTTTATTTGCATCTTTACATTTCCAATCTATATTATAAAATACCAAAAATATATTTATCTTATCATACTATCTCTATCAGATCTCACTTTCGCAAGTGGCCGTGAAGGGATTGACAACCCCTTTATTGTGTTGGTTGCGAGTTCTTTGTTTGTTTGTGTAGGTGCGTGGGACTTTTGAGGAGCCTCCTACTGGATTGATACCTTGGTTCTCAAAAACTGAGGGAAATACTTATGCTACTATTGCTGCATCACCCTTTCCTCTTCAAGGAAAACCAACGCAAGCTCAAGACGTAGCAAGAAGGATTTCTGGCGCCGTTGCCGGGGAGGTCTTCGCTCAAGTCAAGACATACCAAGTACCCATCACAAACTCATCTCCCTCGCATTTACATTATTTGCCATTTGCCTCTCATTTTCCTCTCCCCCACTTCACCCTTGCCGTTTTATTCGCCCTCTCTTTCCCAATCTCCTCTCTCTTTCGCTTGCCTTTTTCTGTTTGCTTGTGTGTTGGATTACTTGTCGCCATGGTGCAAGATAATACCAAATTGTGTGATTTCTCCAATACCAATAATAATGATTTCCTTAGTACTCCGATTGCTCCTCTTAATGATGTTGAGTCTTGTGAAATCAATACTGCTTTGCCGAATCTTGTTACGAAAGATCAATTCGCCGGCCTTCCTAGTGAAGATGCCGCTACTCATCTAAACAACTTTGTTGATTTGTGTGATATGCAAAAGAAGAAAGTTATGGATAATGATATTGTTAAATTGAAGTTATTTCCGTTTTCACTTAGAGATCATGCTAAAGTTTGGTTTTCGTCTTTGCCTAAAAATAGTATTGATTCTTGGAACAAGTGCAAAGATGCTTTTATCTCTAAGTATTTTCCTCCCGCTAAGATTATCACTCTTAGGAAAGATATTATGAATTTTAAACAACTTGATCATGAGAATGTTGCCCAATCTTGGGAAAGAATGAAATTGATGATTCGCAATTGCCCTACTCATGGTTTGAATTTATGGATGATCATACAAAATTTCTATGCCGGTTTGAACTTTGCTTCTAGAAATCTTTTAGATTTGGCCGCGGGAGGAACATTTATGGAAATCACTTTAGGAGATGATACAAAACTTCTTGATAATATGATGGCTAATTATTCTCAATGGCACACCGAAAGATCTACTAGTAAAAAAGTGCATGCTATAGAAGAAATTAATGTTTTGAGTGGAAAAATGGATGAACTTATGAAATTATTTGCTACTAAAAATACTCCTATTGATCCCAATGATATGCCTTTGTCTACTTTGATTGAGAATAATAATGAATCTATGGATGTGAATTTTGTTGGTAGGAATAGTTTTGGAAACAATGCTTATAGAGGAAATTTTAATCCTAGACCGTTCCCTAGTAATTCCTCTAATAATTATGGATATTCCTACAATAATTCTTATGGTGATTTTAATAAGATGCCCTCTGATTTTGAGAATAGTGTGAAAGAATTTATGATCTCTCAAAATAATTTAATGCTTTGCTTGAAGAAAAATTGCTCAAAGTTGATGATTTGGCTAGGAATGTTGATAGACTTTCTCTTGATGTTGATTCTCTTAAACTTAGATCTACTCCTCGTAACCATGATATCAATAAGTCTCTTAAAAGCAATGAGAATTTCCATTCATGAGTGCAAGGAAAGAACCGCTAGATTGCGTGCTAAGAAAGATTGCTTTGTAAAGGCGTGTTCTTCTAGTTTCAATGAAAATAATGATGAAGATCTTAAAGTTATTGATGTGTACCCTATTAGATCTTTGTTTTGCAATATGAATCTTAATAATAATGGGACTGGAGATGAGTCAAGTTTAGTTAGAAGGCGTCCCAATAATTCGGAGTTTTTAGATCTTGATGCTAAAATTGGTAAAAGTGGGATTGGAGAGGTCATGACTTTAAATAGCATTGAACCCACTATCTCGGATTTCAAGGAATTTGATTATGATAATTGTTTTTAGAAGGTTGTATTTCCTTGTTGCAATCCATTGTTAATTCTCCTCATGCTTATAGTCAAAATAAAGCTTTTACCAAACATATCTTTGATGCCTTGATGCAATCTTATGATGAAAAACTTAATTTGGAAGTTTCTATACCTAGAAAACTTAATGATGAGTGGGAACCTACTATAAAGATTAAAATTAAAGATCATGAGCGTTTTGCTTTGTGTGATCTAGGTGCTAGTGTTTCCACGATTCCGAAAAATTTATGTGATATTCTAGGTTTCCATGATCTTGATGATTGCTCTTTAAATTTGCACCTTGCGGATTCCACCATTAAAAAGCAAATGGGAAGGATCAATGATGTTCTCATTGTTGCAAATAGAAATTTGGTGCCCGTAGATTTTATCGTTCTTGATATAGATTGCAATCTTTCTTGCCCTATTATTCTTGGTAGACCTTTCCTTAGAATGATTGGTGCAATTATTGATATGAAGGAAGGGAATATTAGATTCCAATTTCCATTAAGGAAAGGCATGGAGCACTTTCCAGTAAAGAAAATTAAATTACCTTATGAATCTATCATGCGAGCTACTTATGAATTGAGTTCCAAAGATGGCACTACTTAGATCTATCTTCGCTTTTATGCCTAGCTAGGGGCGTTAAACGATAGCGCTAGTTGGGAGGCAACCCAATTTTATTTGTGTTTTTGTTTTTGTTTCTGTTTAGTAATAAATTTTGCATCTACCTTCTGTTTAGATGTGTTTTTATGTTTTAATTAGTGTTTGTGCCAAGGAGAACCTATAGGATAACCTATGGTGTTAGTTAATTTGATTATGCTGAAAAACAGAAAGTTTGCACGCACGAAATTAGTTTTGTTAATTCACAGAAACGTGCTTTTGCGTGGATTCTTTTTTCTTCTGATCAATAGACAAATTGTCCAGGACTTCCTATTTTTGTAGGAAATTTAGAGTTCCAGAAGTTTGCATTAGTTACAGATTTCTACAGACTGTTCTGTTTTTGACAGATTCTGATTTTCGTGTGTTGTTTGCTTATTTTGATGCATCTATGGCTAGTATTAAGTGGTATGAACCATAGAGAACTTTAAATACAGTAGGTTTAAAACCAGTATAAATAAATAATGAGTTCATTACAGTACCTTATGTGGTGGTTTTGTTTTCTTTCACTAATGGAGCTTATAAGATTTCCTATTGAGTTTTGTGTTGTGAAGTTTTCAAGTTTTGGGTAAAGATTTGATGGACTATGGAATAAGGAATGGAAAAAGCCTAAGCTTGGGGATGCCCATGGCACTCCAAGATATTCAAGAATAGCCAAAAGCCTAAGCTTGGGGATGCCCCCGGAAGGCATCCCCTCTTTCGTCTTCGTTCATTGGTAACTTTACTTGGAGCTATATTTTTATTTGCCACATGACATGTGTTTTGCTTGGGGCGTCTTGTATGATATTAGTGTTTGATTTTTAGTTTTCCACAATCATCCTTTCTGTACACACCTTTTGGGAGAAGCCTACATGATTGAAATTTATTAGAATACTCTATGTGCTTCACTTATATCTTTTGAGCTAGATAGTTTTTGCTCTAGTGCTTCACTTATATCTTTTAGAGCACGGCGGTGGCTTAATTTTGTAGAAATTGCTAGTCTCTCATGCTTCAATTATATTATTTTGAGAGTCTATTAGAACAGCATGGTATTTGCTATGGTTATGAAATTGGTCCAAGAATGGTAGGTATCCAAGTTGGGTATAATAAAAACTATCATAGGAAGTGAATTGGATGCTATGATCAATTTGATACTTGATAATTGTTTTGAGATATGGAGGTAGTGATATTAAAGTCATGCTAGTTGGGTGATTATGAATTTAAAGAACACTTGTGTTGGAGTTAGCAAGTCCTGTAGCATGCACGTATGGTTAAAATTGTGTAACAAATTTGAAACATGAAGTGTACTTGGATTGTGCATCCTTATGAGTGGCAGTCGAGGACGAGCGATGGTCTTTTGCTACCAATCTATCCCTCTAGGAGCATGAGCGTAGTGCTTGGTTTTGATGACTTCTAAATTTTTGCAATAAGTATATGATTTCTTTTGACTAACATTGAGTCCATGGATTATACACACTTTTACCTTTCCACCATTGCTAGCCTCTTCGGTACCGTGCATTGCCCTTTCTCACCTTGAGAGTTGGCGCAAACTTCGCTGGTGCATCCAAACCCCGCGATATGATACACTCTATCACACATAAACCTCCTTATATCATCCTCAAAACAGCCACCATACCTACCTATTATGGCATTTCCATAGCCATTCCGAGATATATTGCCATGCAACTTTCCACCGTTTTGTTTATCATCATGACACACATTACTTTTGTCATATTTCCATTGCATGATCATGTAGTTGACATCGTATTTGTGGCAAGGCCACCATGCATAATTTTTCATACATGTCACTCTTGATTCATTGCACCATCCCGGTACACCGCCGGAGGCATTCATATAGAATCATATCTTGTTCTAGTTTTGAGTTGTAATTCATATGTTGTAAATTAATAAAAGTGTGATGATCATCATTATTAGAGCATTGTCCCAAAGAAAAAAAAGAAAAAAAGGAAAGGCCAAAAATAAAAAAAGGAAAGGCCAAAGAAAAAAAAGAAAAAGAAAAAAAAGAGAAAAAAAAGAAAAAAAACGAAAAGGGGCAATGTTATTGTCTCCTTTTCCACACTTGTGCTTCAAAGTAGCACCATGTTGTTCATATAGTGAGTCTCATATATTGTGCTTCAAAGTAGCACCATGTTCTTCATATAGAGAGTCTCACATGTTGTCACTTTCATATACTAGTGGGGAATTTTTCATTATAGAACTTGGCTTGCATATTCCTACGATGGGCTTCCTCAAATGCCCTAGGTCTTCATGAGGAAGCAAGTTGGATGCACACCCACTAGTTTTCTTTTGTTGAGCTTTCATTCATTTATAGCTCTAGTGCATCCGTTACATGGCAATCCCTACTCCTCATGTTGACATCAATTGATGGGCATCTCCATAGCCCGTTGATTATCCTCGTCAATGTGAGACTTTCTCCTTTTTTGTCTTCTCCACACAATCCCCATCATCATATTCTATTCCACCCATAGTGCTATATCCATGGCTCACGCTCATGTATTGCATGAAAGTTGAAAAAGTTTGAGATTACTTAAGTACGAAACAATTGCTTGGCTTGTCATCGGGGGTGTAGAATTTGAGAACATTTTTGTGTGATGAAAATGAAGCATAGCCTAACTATATGATTTTGTAGGGATGAACTTTCTTTAGCCATGATATTTTGAGAAGACATGATTGCTTTGATTAGTATGCTTGAAGTATTACTTGTTCTTGTGTCAATATGAACTTTTATTTTGAATCATTTGGATCTGAACATTCATGCCACATTAAAGAAAATTACATTGAGAATTATGCTAGGTAGCATTCCACATCAAAATTTTTATTTTTATCATTTACCTACTCGAGGACGAGCATGAATTAAGCTTGGGGATGCTTGATATGTCTCCAACGTATCTATAATTTTTGATTGTTCCATGCTATTATATTACCCCTTTTGGATAATTATTGCCTTTTTATTTTACACATTTATAACATTTTTGGGACTAACCTACAAACCGGAGGCCCAACCCGTATTGCTGTTTTTTTACCTATTTTAGTATTTCAAAAAGGAACATCAAACGGAGTCCAAACGGAATGAAACCTTCGGGAGCATGATTCTTGGAACGAACGTGATCCAGAGGACTTGGAGTGCAAGCCAAGAAGCAGCCGAGGCGGCCACGAGATAGGAGGGCGCGCCCACCCCCCTAGGCATGCCAATTGTCTCGTGGGCCCCTCGGACGGCCACCAACCTAGTTCTTCCTCCTATATATACCCACATACCCCGAAAACATCCAGGGAGCCAACGAAAAACAAATTCCACCGACGTAACCTTCTATATCCATGAGATCCCATCTTGGAGCCTTCGCCGACGCTCCGCCGGAGGGGGAATCGACCACGGAGGGCTTCTACATCAACACCATAGCCCTTCCAATGAGTTGTGAGTAGTTTACCATAGACCTTCGGGTCCATAGTTATTAGCTAGATGGCTTCTTCTCTCTTTTTGGATCTCAATACCATGTTCTCCCCCTTTCTTGTGGAGATCTATTCAATGTAACTCTTTTTTGCGGTGTGTTTGTCGAGATCCGATGAATTGTGGGTTTATGATCAAGTTTATCTATGAGAAATATTTGAATCTCCTTTGAATTATTTTATGTATGATTGAGTTATCTTTGCAAGTCTCTTTGAATTATCAGTTTGGTTTGGCCTACTAGATTGATCTTTCTTGCCATGGGAGAAGTGCTTAGCTTTGGGTTCAATCTTGCGGTGTCCTTACCCAGTGATAGCAGGGGTTGCAAGGCACGTATTGTATTGTTTCCATCGAGGATAAAAAGATGGGGTTTATATCATATTGCATGAGTTTATCCCTCTACACCATGTCATTTTTCTTAATGCGTTACTCTGTTCTTATGAACTTAATACTCTAGATGCATGCTGGATATCGGTCGATGTATGGAGTAATAGTAGTAGATGCAGGCAGGAGTCAGTCTACTTGTCACGGACCTGATGCCTATATACATGATCATGCCTAGATAATCTCATAATTATTCGCTTTTCTATCAATTTCTCGACAGTAATTTGTTCACCCACCGTAATACTTAGGCTATCTTGAGAGAAGGCACTAGTGATACCTGTCCCCTGAGTCTATCTTTTATCATATAAGCTTTCAATCTACTTTTATTTGCATCTTTACTTTTCCAATCTATATTATAAAATACCAAAAATATATTTATCTTATCATACTATCTCTATCAGATCTCACTTTCTCAAGTGGCCGTGAAAGGATTGAAAACCCCTTTTATTGCGTTGGTTGTGAGTTCTTTATTTGTTTGTGTAGGTGCCTGGGACTTTCGAGGAGCCTTCTACTGGATCGATACCTTGGTTCTCAAAAACTGAGGGAAATACTTATGCCACTATTGCTACATCACCATTTCTTCTTCATGGAAAACCAACGCAAGCTCAAGATGTAGCAACCCTACCGTGGATGTAGGAGGGGAGCAGCAACAGGCGGATCCGCAGAGGGCTTCTCCCATCATGCCACCCCCGTCGACCACACCCGCCCTGAGGGTCGTCCCCGGCAAGGGAACCAAGTGCCAAGGCCATGCACACGGAGGAGGACGAGGAGGACATGGGGGCCGGTGGCTTCGCCTTGACGCCAAACCTTGGCAGAGAGGGGACTTCCGCCTCTCAGCCGGCACGGGTAAGCCACTCGCCCCCAGTTCCGCTTGCATTCTTTCTTTCTTCCTTTTACATGCATTTGACCTTGCCGGATTTCGGGTTCCAGCAGATCCTTGAGGTTCGAACACTGGGTTGCGCGCGGAGGTTTCGCCCTCTATCTACCTGCTCCTTGCCGAATCGCTAGGATCTAAACTACAAAAGAATCAACACAAGAGACATGAGGTTTATACTGGTTCAGGCCACCATTGTGGTGTAATACCCTACTCCAGTGTGTGGTGTGGTGGATTGCCTCTTGGGCTGATGATGAACAATACAAGGAAGAACAGCCTCACGAGGGTATGTTCTTGGCTGGTGCGACGAACTGCTAGGAGGAGTTCAGTCGCTCTATCTACCGGTTTCTTGGTGAGGATCCAGATGCCTCTACCCTGGGGGTGGCTAGTCCTATTTATAGGCAAAGGCCCTGGGCCTCTCCCCAAATATTGAGCAGGAAGGGCGCCAACAATTGGCCATTTTGAAGGGGAACAGCGGGTACACCTATCCTGACTAAAGTTGGTCCTCGCCTGTCAAAGGCTCTGGTGGTGACGCCTGCTTGGGCTCCACAATGACTTCCTCCCTGCCGTTGGCCTGGTCTTGGTCTCGTTGCACCGAAATGGGTGCCTTTGCTTGATGCTATCGCCTGCGCTTGCTCCCTTTGCCCCAAAGAGGAAAGGAGGACACTACGCAGGCTGGCGCCCGACTGGCACCCTTGGTCGTCATGGCTTGCGTCATGGGCACCTCGCGAGGTACCCTGCCTTGAACTCTCTGCCTCCTCGTGAGCCAGCCTGATGAGGCTATGTCTGAAGAAGCTCCTTGTCGTCCTCCCCGTGAGGCTTGGCCCCTCGCGAGGGTCTTGAGCTTGTGTTGATGGAGATGAGCTATGCTGGGCCCCCTTTGAGCCACGCCGCAGGCCGCAGGTAGGCAAGTCTGGGGACCCCCGTTCCCAGAACGCCGACAGTAGCCCCCGAGCCCACGGCGCGCCCGGACTTGGCCAAGCAGAGAGGCGAAGGGGCAAGTGCGAAGCGTCGCGGGCCCTAACAGCCTGCGGCCTTGGGCGCCGCGTGGCGGTTGATTGGACGTGGGTGCCTCTGCAACCGCGTGAGTTGATAAAGGAGCAGCATATGTCCCTTGCCTTCTTTGCTTTCTCTAGTTGCTGCTCAGATCCCCTTTCTCGCGCCTCTCCTCCCCGCCTCCGAAATCTTCAAATCTACTCCGTCCGCGCGCCCTATCCAGAAATGGCTCCTCGCCAAGCCCCGGCCGGAGCTTGGTATTCATCCGCCTTGGACTCGTCGAACATGTCGGAGGCGGGCCTTGCCCGGGTGCGACAGATGGCGGCGGCGCAGGGCATCGACGGGGCGAAGGTGTTCAAGGCCGACTCTGCCCTCCCTGAAGGCCAAGGGAGCACCTTCTATCCGCTCTTCGTGAGCGCCATTGTCGCCGGTCTGGTGCCTCCCTTTTCTGAGTTCTTCTTCTTTGTCCGCCGCCACTATAACCTTCAAGCTCTGCACCTCCATCCCAACTCTGTCCTTCTTTTGGCAATCTTCTCCTATTATTGTGAGGCTCACGTAGGGGTGAAGCCCTCAGTGGCCTTGCTGCGCCACTACTTCTCCCTCCAGACCTCTCGTGGTTCCGTCTCTGCGTGTGCGAGCTTCGTCGCGTACGGCAGCTCCATCGCCATTTCGAACCCTGGGAAAAGGATCGAGGGCTTCAGGAGAAAGTGGGTCTTGGTGGATGCTGGGCGCATCCACCCTTGGCTGATCCTGCCCACGGGGCACCCCGTGAGCTCCGACGACTGGTCCCGAGTGGAGCTTGTGGATCCCCGCGCGAAGCCGGTGTTGGAGAAGATGGACGCGGATCTAAGGCTGGCCAGCTTGGAGGCGGCAAAGTTGACTGGTGCATCACTGCTGAGGGAGTTCCTGGAGCACCAGCTGGCTCCGCTTCATTAGTACTCACTTCAGATGTGGAGGCCCCACCCGAGCCCCGCAGTCTTGGCCGATGAGGATCTGGCTGCGGTTCTCCAGTCTTTGGTTGGGGGCGACATGGCGAGGTTGGAGGGTGCTCCTACGCCCCTGTTCCTCCGCGAGGACTAGGAGCAGGTAGTGGGGTCCATGCCCGCCTTCAATGGGGACGGGCCCGTGCCCGCGGAGGCTCCCGATGACCTGGTGGACGTGTCCTCCGGTGACTCCAGCAAAGAGAAGGAAGGAGGGGAGCGGGAAGAGGGGGCTGACTCCGAGGCAGAGTCAAGGGATCCCCCTCCAGCGCAGGTCCCGCGCTCTCCGCCTCTCTCTGAGTGATGACGACGAGGATGATGGCGAGCAGGGCGGCGGGAGCCTGTCCCCGATCCCGAAGAAGGACCGGACATGGCTGATCCCCCGCGGGTCTGCCCCAGCCCCAAAGCGATCCGCAGGCACGCCTCCTACTCCCGAGCTCCTTGAGGCTGACCCTTGCAGCCGGCTTTCGGGCTTCAAGTACGGCCGGAGGCTGCTCGAGCCTGCAAGCGATGACCTGTAAGTGCTTGGTTCCTGTCTTGTTTATTGTTTTGTTGCTGAGGCTTGACGCTCGTATCTCCCGGCTAGGCTGGCGCCCGCGGCAAAGAAGTCGAAGGGAGCTCCTGAGGTTCCATCCGTGGCAGCGCCTCTGCCCGTGAAAGAAGGTGACCGTGACGCACGGGCCTCTCCTGCCCGTGCATCCTCGCGAGGCCTGGCTGAGCCGGCTGGGGCGAGCTCAGCCCCCATGGCCCAAGCGACTCCCGAGGTGCCCTTGCCTGATGCCGCCACCACAGCCGTCGTGGCGTAGCAGGTTCCACCTCACGATACCGTGATCACGCTGCCGTCTTCTCCTCCTACACCTCCGACTGCTGCTTCCCGGACCACTGTTCTGGATCGTGCTGTTGCCGAACTGGACCGTCTGTGGCAGGATCTTCTGGGCGCTGACCCTCATCTAGTGGCCGGGCGCTTGGAGCTAGCTTCTGGCTGGATTCGCTCCGATGCTTCAATTCGGGCGGCGCTGGTCCAGGCCTCGACGGCCTGCGACGAGGAGAAGTAGGCCGTCCTTGGGGCGAAGGTTTCCCGCGACGCTGCCTTGGGGGAGCTGGCTAACGTCCGAGGTCGCTTTGAGGCGCTGGAAAGCAAGCTAAAGGGCCTGCAAGACCAGCTCACTAAGGAGACCCACCTTCACCAAGAGTAGGAGGAAAGCATGAAGGCTCGTGAGGCAGTCGTCAAGGACCGGGACGCCAAGCTCAAGAAGCGCCATGACCGCCTAGGAGCGCTGGAGAAAGAGCTGGAGGCGAGGAAGGTTGAGCTGGACGGCAAGGCACGGGTTCTTGCCGAGGATCGCGTGGCCTTTGCGGAGATGGAGGAGAAGGCTCGCGCTTCACTGAAGACGCTTTACGATAGCGGCCTGGAGAGCCCACTGGCCGGTGAGGAGGACGGCCCCGCCAAGCTACTTCCCTTCCTGGTTTGTGCTCTTGAAGATGTCACCCTTGGCCTTGGCCCTACGGTTGAGGCCGACACTACTAGGAAAAGGGCTATAGATAGGATTGATACTAATGGCGCACCGAGGAAGCAGTGCGCCACTACTATATACTAATGGCGCACCAGTTGGTGATGCGCCATTAGTGTGGAAGACACTAATGGCGCACCAGAAACATGGTGCGCCACTAGTATTGATTTTTTTCCGTTTTCCATACATACTAATGGCGCATGATGTCAAAGTGCGCCATTACTAGTTCTAACTAGTAATGGCGCACCGTGCAGACAGTGCGCCATTAGTATTTTTTTTTACTTTTTTTGCAAAACTACTAATGGCGCACCGTGTCAAGTGCGCCATTACTAGTTTAAACTACTAATGGCGCACTTTTCACCAGTGCGCCATTAGTATATATTTTTTTTACTTTTCTGCAAAAACTACTAATGGCGCACCACCTGCAGGTGCGCCATTAGTAACCAGGGTTACTAATGGCGCATTTGCTGTGGTGCGCCATTAGTAACCCGGGACCCAACAAGATATTTTGGACAGCCCACCTACCCACTCACTTTCCCCACTTCATTCTCTCCACCTCCTCCTCCAAGCTTGTCTCGGCTGCCTCCTCCTCCTCACCTCATTTCCACCATAGATTCATCAAAATTAAGTGGTGAAATTACCTTTTTTTGATAGGTAAGTAAGGGGAAAGCTATCTTCATGATGTAGATCTACTTTTTTCTCCCTAGCTCGCTCCAACAACGTGCACATGCACTTTTTTGGCCTAGCTAGATCTATGTATGTTTGTGGTGTTGCTTGTGTTTGTGGTGTTGCATATATGTTTGTGTTTGCAGGTACCGGTATTTGAAATGCGATAGTTGCCAATATTTTGCCGGAATGTTGATTCATTTCCGTTTCGGCGAGAATTTTGGCACTATGCATTCTTTTTGGTTCTATTTTTAGGGAAGGTCATGCCAAATTTTTTCTTGGTTCTAAAATATCGTTTTGCTCTACCCCGCAGGCGACCATGGTCCACACGATGACCAAAGGCATCGTGAATAGGTTTTTGAGCTCCGCAAAGGCCGAGATGCTTCAAAAGAACGAGACGGAGATAAGATGTCCATGTCGAAGATGCAAGCTGAAGAGCCTTATTGCGGACCCGGATTCCGGGCAGGTGCGGGACCACCTGCTCTTGCGTGGTTTCATGGATGGCTATCGGTGGCAAGGTGATGAAGATGACTATGAAGTCGTCCATGGGGGCCGGGCAAGAAATGAGGAAGGGCAACAAGACAAGTACCACCGCGGCAAGGGCGGGCGAGAAGACGAAGAATCTCCAGGACATGATCACGGCGGTGATGCTGTACACTGTCATCATGTAGAAGATGTCGTACATGATGACGAGGAAGATCAAGACGAAGGGCATGATCATGAAGATGAAGATGCCGGAGTAGACGACGATGGAGGCTGGGTGCAGGACACTCATATTGAAGAGCTGCTTCTCAAGCAGATGGATAACGCAAGAGCTGCCGCCCGAGAGAAAGCCAAGCTGGATCAACTGGAGATAGACGCGGTTACTCCATTGTATGAAGGATGCAGGCCCGAGGATACCCTCCTAAAAGTAACGCTCATGGCTCTGGAGATGAAGGTAAAACACAAAATGACCGACGCATGCTTCGACGAGAACATGTCATTTTGGCACGAACGTCTTCCCAAGGGGAACAAGTGCCCAACCAGTTTTGAGGAGGCGAAGAAAATCGTGTGTCCTCTGGATTTACCGCATGTGAAATACCATGTGTGCATGAACAATTGCATCATTTATCGGGACGAGCACGCGGAGTCTACCATATGTCCGGTGTGCGGCGTCACTCGATACGAGAAGAGGAAGAAAGCTCCTCGAAAATCGGTGTGGTACTTTCCGATCACTCCTCGTCTGCAGCGGTATTTCGCGGATCCTAAGGTAGCAAAGCTCCTGCGTTGGCACGCGGATAGGGAGGAGAAGAAGCAGGAAGGTGACGGAAATGATCCGGAGATAAATAAAAAAGACAAGATGCTGAGTCACCCTAAGGATGTGAGCCAGTGGCAATCGTTGAACTTCGAATACCCAGAATTTGGGAAGGACCCAAGGAACATCGTGCTGGGCGTGAGCACCGATGGAGTCAATCCGTTTGGCAGCCAGAGAAGCACACATAGCACCTGGCCTGTGTTTGTGTGGATGTACAACCTTCCCCCCTGGTTGTGCATGAAGAGGAAGTACATTCACATGAGTATGCTAATTGAAGGGCCGAAACAACCAGGGAACGACATTAATATGTATCTGGGGCTGCTGAAGGAGGAGCTAGACACGCTGTGAAAAACGCCAACCAATATGTGGGACGCCGCAAAGAAATAATATTTCCCTATGAGAGCCGCACTGCTCACGACGGTGCACGGCTATCTCGGTTATGGATATCTCGCGGGGCAGGTAGTCCACGGATTTTCTGGATGCGTAAGGTGCATGGATGACACAACGTGTCGCCAGCTAGATAGAGATCCCGGGTCTTCGAAAACCATGTTCATGGGACATCGAAGGTGGCTTCGCAATGATGACCCGTGGAGGAAACACAAGGATCTGTTCGATGGTGAAACCGAACCCCGAAAACGCCCGTGTACGAGGAGCGGCGAGGAAATAGACGAGCTGTTGAAAAATTGGAAAGACTGCCCACTGCCGGGAAAGAAGGAAAAGGCGCCAGAGCCGGGAAAGAAGCGAAAGGTGCCAGGGCCGCTGCTGAAGGTATGGAAAACGAGGTCTATTTTCTGGGACTTGCCATACTGGAAGATCTACCGTGTGCCTCACAGCCTTGATGTCATGCATATCACGAAGAACGTGTGCGAGAGTCTGCTTAGTACCCTGCTCAACATGCCAGAGAGGACCAAAGATGGGCCGAAAGCAAGGGCAGACTTGAAATCAATGGGCATCAGGCAGGAGCTTCACGCTAATGATGATGATGATGATGATGATGATGAGGCGAAGCAGGACACAGAAAGTCATCGCAAAGGCAAAAAGGTCAAGAAGACCGGAAATGACTACCCTCCCGCGTGCTTCACTCTAAGTCAGGAGGAGATCGAGCAGTTTTTCACCTGCCTCCTAGGAGTAAAACTTCCTTACGGTTACGCGGGGAAGATAAGCAGATACCTAGACCCAGCGAAGCAGAAGTTCAGCGGGAGAAAGTCTCACGACTGTCACGTGCTGATGACGCAGATACTTCAAGTTGCAATCCGTGGGATCATGGACGCGCACGTCCGTGAAACGCTATTTGGCCTATGCAACTTTTTCGACGTCATCTCTCGGAAGTCGATTGGCGTGAGGCAACTCAGAAGGCTACAGGAAGAGATCGTGGTGATACTATGCGAGCTTGAGATGTACTTCCCTGCCCGCATTCTTCGATGTTATGGTGCATCTGCTGGTCCATATCATGGAGGATATCATCCAACTCGGGCCAACATTCTGGCACAGCATGATGTCGTTTGAAAGGATGAATGGTGTCATCAAAGGATACGTTCGCAACATGTCACGTCCAGAGGGAAGTATAGCCAGGGGCTTTCTGACCGAAGAGTGCATCCCCTACTGCACGAATTATCTAGGCATCAAGAACCCCGTTGGTCTCCCCGTCAACAGGCACCTCGGCAGGCTCGCTGGATGGGGTCACCGTGAGGGTCGCCGCGAAATGCATGTCGACTTGGAGGGTCGACTCACCGACTTTGAAAGAGCAAACCTAGTCGTGCTACAACACATAGACGTGGTCGATCCTTGGGTGGTAGAGCACAAAACTTTATTGAGAAGACGTACAATGACCGAGGCCAATAGAGGATGGACGGAGATATAATCAAAGAGCACAACTCATGTTTCATGCGTTGGTTCAAGCAGAAGCTTCTGTCGTACCCTTTACATGAGGATTCTTCCGCGGAAGAACAACTCATATTCGCCTTGTCACAGGGCGCCGAGCACAACCAGATGACCTATGAGGCATACGATATCAACGGCTACACATTCTACACCGAGAACAAGGACATGAAGAGCGATGGTTATCCGAACTCCGGGGTAAAGATGGAATCCTACACCGGCAACGACAAGGATAGATACTACGGAAGGATCGAGGAGATCTGGGAGCTGAGCTACGCTGGAGAGAAGGTCCCGATGTTCCGTGTCAGATGGTCCAAGAGCGTCCTAAAAGAAGACCGGTATTTCACCATCATGGTTATACCCGAAGCCAAATCCAAGACCGCGGGCGCAAACGTCACCGCGAAAAATGAGCCATGGGTACTGGCTTCCCAAGTGGACCAATGCTTCTTCATTACCGACCCGTCAAAGCCCAGTCGTGTTGTCGTGAGGAGAGGCAAAAGGAAGATCATCGGAATGGATGGAGTAGCCAATGAGCAAGACTTGGACAAGTACGGCGACCCGAAGATCGAACATGACGACGATGATGAAGTAGCAGCACACACCACAAGAAGAAGCAGGACCACCCTACCTAAAGGATGTCCATTCCACAGAAGAACTCCATTTGCGAAAAAGAAGGGCAAGAAGATTGTGAACAGATAGCTAGCTAAGATCGATTGTATTTAAATCGTAGTCTTCATTTCTCGATTGTATTTCATGGGCACTTTTTGATATCATGAATATTTTTAAATTTCATGGACAATTTTTGAATTCATGAGGACACTTGATCTCGATCCCCCTCCATCTCGATCTTGATTCCCCCGCCATCTCGATCTCGATCCCACCCGCACCCTCCCCCGCTAGCTCCACCGCCGCCGACGACCCACCGTAACCCTCCTCCGCTCCACCGCCGCCAACAAGCACCCGCCCCCCGCACCCTCCCCCGCTCCACCGCCGCCGCAGATGATATTTTCAAGTAACAAATTTGAACATATTTTTTAAAAAATTATTACTGTTTTTATAAAAAAATATTACTGTTATGATTTAAACAAGTTTGAACATATTTAGACACAAATAAATATCAAACAGGATTTAAAATGCATAAAAATAATATTGGGGAGCCTAGGAATCGAACCCAAGACCTCCTGGTGTGTGTGCTACATACTGACCAGTCGGGCTAGTGGGCGGGTTCTGTTCTAGATAGGGTTAGGTGGTATATAACCTGACAAGTCGGGCTAGATTAAATTACTTATGGCGCACCCCTCGGTGGTGCGCCATTGCTATGGATGTACTTATGGCGCATCCCTGGGTGGTGCGCCATTGCTAAGCCTCCCCCCAAACTAAAATCCCCAATCTCTCACATTTCTCTCTAATCCCTCCCCTGCCTCATCTCACCCGCCGACCACCACTTCCCCCGTGCTCGCCGTCCCCGGCCGTGCACCCGACCACCCTCCGCCGCCGACCACCTCCCTCACCGTCCCCCCTCCGCCCGCGCCCGCGCCCTCGCCGTCCCCCTCCCCCGCGGCCCCGCCTACGTCAACCTCCCTCCCGAGCGCGACAGCTAGGGTTCCTAGCCGCCGCCATCGCTGTCGGCCCGCCGCCGCGGCGCGCCCAGTCAGTCGAACCCTCCGCTGCCCCGCCTTAGGTACAGGACCCTAGCAGCGCCTCCCCCCATCAAACAGCCGCTCCCACCAGCGGCGTCCCCCTCCCTGGAGCAGGCGCTCCTGCCCAGCAACGCTGCCGCCCGGAGCTACGCCGGCGACCAGTCCGTATGCAGGTAGCCACCACTCCTTCGTCCTTCCTCCCTCTTCGCTCATCCCCCCTCCCTCCTTCCTCTTGCTTGCTGCGTGATTTTTCCAAAGCATGCTCAAGTTTACATGTGAAAGGATTGTGCTTGATAGGTGTTTGTGTTAATGCCTCTAAGGGCAAAGGTTTACAAATTGTAGGTTGAATATTTTTCATGAGCAAATGTTTTGGTTTAAACATGTTAGCAGTGGCAATTGTAGGTTTCATGGTCAGTGCTTTGATGGACAGGGGAAAGCTTTGCAATTGCACTCACAAGTGTCAAGCACCAACTAAATAGCCACTCCTAATAAATCCCTTCCATGACAGTACGACGCTCTCCTCCGTTCGACACATGATATCCCCCCGCATTAGCTAAAATGACGAAAACCGAATGCGATAATCCTAGTGTTCTCTTGTGGTAGTGGTGGTGAGATGCCCATATCATGAATATGGTGGGCAATGATGATGATTAGATCCCTGTTCTAGGATCTGAGCTCTCTCTTCTCTGAATTCAACTAAGGCATGAGGAACAAGGGGGGAGATAGCTATTAGATCCATGTCTTAGTAGTGGTAAACAATCATGTAGGTCAATTGTTGCTTACTTGTTTGGTTTGTGCTTACAATCTCTAAGT
Organism: Triticum aestivum; assembly: GCF_018294505.1. Taxonomy (NCBI): domain Eukaryota; kingdom Viridiplantae; phylum Streptophyta; class Magnoliopsida; order Poales; family Poaceae; genus Triticum; species Triticum aestivum. The sequence goes on along the minus strand of NC_057810.1, from coordinate 136,584,282 downwards.
GAAAGCAACTAGTTGGAGTAGATTTGTGCACACAATCTCCTTCCAAGACAATACTCCCTGTGTGGTCACTCTATTTTTTGAGTACTGACATTAGTTATGTTTGTTAGCAGAAAGATATTTAAATGAAGCTTGTTCTTTTTCAACTGTTCAACTGATGCCATGAAACTGAATATAGTAGTTGAAAACCCTGTTTTTCTGCCTGATCGTGAAAATTTGAAGTCCTGTTTGTGTTTTGGTTTTGTTGGTTGACAATTATGTTTAGTTTTTCATTTTATGGGTGCTGTAAAATGTGCAGGTGGTGAGTTGAGGCTCAGCATACAGCTTGTTTGGACTAACCAAGAGGACGAGGTATGTTGCTTGCCCAAGCTAAGTGACACGTACGCGCCAAGTTTTCTGTTATATAATTACCTGTTAGTGCTTAGTTAAACTGCATGATACGGCCATAGCAGATGGATGGTACTAGGTGTTGTTTTGTTTCTTGCCAATGTATTCAGAGAGCAGATGTGCCACTGCAGATTTCTTTTCTTGAAGGCAGCTCACATAAGTTGAGCTACAAGTGAACAACTTGCTGCTATTAGATCTGGAATGGAAGCTCACATAAGTTGAGCTGATTTTTGTCCATATGAAAGCAGAGGACCATATGGTCTGTGGCCTTTTCATCCATATGAAAGTAGAGGCACATTGTGGTGCTAGTTTGCTGGGTTTTGTCTCGGACCATCATGTCGTGATGAATTTGCAGGTACCCCGAGAGGCCCTTGAGTTTGCCGGAATGTTGATTAACTTCTGTTCCGGCAAATTCGGGTACTACATATGTCCTATTTTCAGCAAATGTCATGCTGAAATTTTCCGTGAATTTTAGCATGACTTTGCTAAAAATAGGACATATGGGGTACTTGCGACTAATGCATGGGCCGGGGCATCTCAGTACTTAATTAAGTAGGATCAACTGCCCCTTTATTCTTGCTGCATTAAACCATAGGTGGCAATAGAGCCAAGTGATTAGGCCCAACTTAGAATTATCCTTAGCATCAATAAACCCTAGATGATTAACCCAACGTAGGTGGAAATAGAGCCAAGTGATTAGTGCCAAGTGATTAGGCCCAACCTAGGGTGCCTCGGCATCGATAAACCCTAAATGATGAAAACTTAACTTGGCTGCCCCGGATGCCTCGGTGTCGATGAGAACCTAAATGATGTACGCTTAGTCTTTTAGGGTGCCTTGGCGTCGACAAACCCTAAATGATGAAAGCTTAGGCTTTTAGGGTGCCTCAGCGTCGACAAACCCTAAATGATGAGACCATGATCTTCTTCCTTGACAATAACCAACTTTTTGACCAAACTTTTTTCCTATTTAGAGCGAAACATGGCCCACAACGATGTGGCCGGTGGTTCGGGCGGCAAGCAATTCTAGGAGCTGTCCCAGGAGATGGAGGAACAACCTCACCACTATGAGGACACCACGGAAGACACCGATCCTGACTACACAACCCCTAGTGGCGTCGGGGATGCCACCACTGATGGTGCCGCCAAGGATGCCACCACTGATGATGGCGGCGCACACACAGATGGCAGCCAACCGAAGAAGTAAAGGAAGGACCGGCGCCCGAATGCGCTCCGCACCCTCAAGGAGGAATTCACTCAAGTGGACTGCGACGGGAATCCAACGAAGCCCAAACATATAGTCAAGGGGTACTCGCTTCTGCTCGGGTGCATTCTCGGGAGCACCGTCTCGATCAACACCGATAACCTTAGGAATAAGGACCACGGGAATTTGCGCAACCTCCTCTTCACGAAGCTGCACGAACGATACAAGTTCCCTGCCGAATTTGAAAACACACGCCTCTCAGGGAATAAAGTGAACAGTGCCGCCCTCACAAAGATGAGCACAACCCTGTCTACTTGGAGAAGCGCGGTGAAGAGAATGATTGATAAAGGTGATAGTTATGAGAAGATCAAGGCGAAATATCCTTTGATGAGCGAAGATGAGTACAAGGAGTTCAAGATCAAGTGCGAGAGTAGCGCAACCTCCGAATCAAGTCAGTGGGGGAAAGAAATGCGGGAGTTAAACTTAGGGGAACACAAACTCGGTCCCGACGGTTACAGAGTGGCGGAGCCTATATGGTACAAGGAGGACGCGGAGCGTGCCGAGCAAGGCCTACCGCCCCGCTTCGAGAAATACAGCGGTGACAAGCAGACCAGGAACTACGTTAGGGCCTGGTACAAGGAGGACCCGATAACAAAGGAGCTTATCATGGATCCGAAGACCAGGGCGCTTGAGCTTGTTCTGGTAAGGAATACACCCCCGCGTAATTAGCTCCATATGGTTGCACTCTAATTAATCCCCAATATTTCTAAATGATTCACGTTCCTTTCGTAGGACACTAAAAGCAATAGCGCGGGGTTGTCGCAGAGCTCCCCTTTCGACACCCCTTTAAATAGGGCGTTGAACATAATGAAAAGCAAGGATAAGCTCACTAAGCCGGCGTCAGCTGGTCGTGTGGCCGGCAAAGGTTTGTCTACAAAATGGGGGTCATACTATACCGCTGGTGTGCGGAAGGAGAAAAAGGCCAGCTCGGAAAGCCAGACGCGCGAGGTTGAAGCACTCAAGGCACAACTTGCGCGGATTCCGGAGCTTGTCCAAGAACAAGTGGAACAACAACTGGGAACGAAGCCCAACGCCATGGTGCCTACGTTGATTCATGGGCTGACGACATGGATTGCGTGCGGCCAACAGGGGCCTCCCCCGGTTCCCAGCTTCACGGCCAGCAACTCGCACAGCACGCGGGCGGTGCCATTGGTGTCTCCGGCAGCGCCATTGGTGTCTCCAGCGGCGGCGCCATTGGTGTCTCCGGCGAAGGCGGTATTCGTGTCTCCGGTGCCGGCACGGGCATTGGAGCTTAATGCACCCGGGTGTACGCCGGCCGGCACCTCGCCAGCAAGCGCCCCCTCCGTCAGTTGCATGCCCTCCATTGGCGGTGCCTCGACATTAGCCGAGCTTGACGGCATCACGGTAACTAAGCCTCTTGGCCGATGACTTCATCTCCTTGCCTTTGACTGGGCATCCCTGACGCCCTGTACATGTTTTCGCAGGGCACCGCCGATGTTTCTTGCACTCTTCTACACTTCGTAGGCACCGAGTTGGTCGATGTCGCCAAGGGAAGAATCGTTCAGTCGGGCAACCCCATGTTCCACGGTAATCCGATGGCACCCACACTATATAGGGTTGAAGTGGTTCGGGTGCTGCCAGGCTATGACAAGCTGTTACCTCCGATTCGACCCGCTGGGGCCGACGAAGAAGATGAGATGACCCTCAGCGCCTGCGTAAACTGGCCCCTGCTTTGGCCGAAGAGCCAGATTCGTTTGGGGGCGGGGGACACCACCCCACAGACAAGACCGCTAGTCGTACCGGCGCCAAGCCATGGAAAGAACGCTGCAACGCTACCGGACCTGCCGGACATCCCTATGTCGGACATCCCTATGGCACAGGATCCGGACAGCCCTATGGCACAGGATCCGGACGACGACGGCAACGATGACGGTACATTTACCAAAGTCGATAAGTACTTTGCCGAACATGGGTACGCTGACGAGTTCTGCGGGCCTCTTTCTCAAGAACCCAACCAAGACGACCACAATCTAGCTGGTACGACAGAGAAATCCAATTGCAATAGGCGTCGTCTGGCGTTCAGTTCTCAGGAGACACCTCCATCTCCCGCCTTCACCGAGCCTCAGATAGCTGAGGTGCGAAATATTATCAGCCCCAACACGCTCAAGAAGGCGGTCTGTGAGCAGAACTCGGTCCCATTAGAGGAGATCAAGAAGAAGGGACGGAAACGAAAGACTAACAAGGGCATCGGTGCGAGCCAGCCGGCACCGAGTTTGATCCGTGCTCAGGACGGTCCACCTTCACCTAAGGATATCTCGAGGAGGGTGCATGTGGCGGGTAGGGCGATGCTACCGCCAAATATGCTGAATGCTGCAACCGGTGCTATACAGAGTCTGCACGACAGTGTTCTTTCTTTGGAGAAGCGGCGTCTCAGAGAGAAGGATGTGGCATACCCGGTTTTCGTGGCCAAGGTGCCAGAGGGCAAGGGCTTTGTGGATGGCGACATCGGGGGTACGATCGTCCTGTGGTTTGATGACATCTTTGCTATGTTTAACCTTCATCCGCTACACTACACCTTCGTTCGGCTGTTTTCGCTGAGTATGGAGATGCGGATCATTAGAGACAAGACCCCGGACATCGTGATAGTCGACCCCTTCTACATGCATGCCAAGCACTTGAGCAGCGCTGGGGACCGCCAAGTTGCAAGTTCACACCTCAAAGGCGTCATTCTGGCAAACCCAGATAAGGATAACTTCCTTGTGGCTTACTTTCCCGAGTAAGTCATCCCTTAACCGCCCCGTAACATATGATTTCTTAGATTTTGATCGTTCTTTTTTTTCTAACATTCCGTGTTCTGTGCAGTGACACACATTGCACACTCATCCTCTTAAGCCCAAAATATTCCATGGCCACGTATTTCGACCCGAACCGTAACTCCAAGATAGACTACACAAATGTCAAGAAAGTGCTTGATGATGTTCTCCCCGGCTACGCCAAATCTGGAGGCACCTTCACCAGGACTGTTCGTAAGTATGGCAAGCACATGTTCTCACACAATACGAAGTTCTGCTGCGTCAAGCAGCCGCCTGGCGGTCAGAAGGATGCCTACTACGCCCTCCATCACATGCGGGCGATCGTAAGGGACCATCATCAACTTCTGCTACCAGATAATCTCAAAGGTTGGGCCGCGAACTTGTCGGCAATCCAGGATGCGGACCTCAGACAAGAATTCTTTCGCATCCAGTCGGAGTTTGCGGACATCATCCATCAAGATGTCCTTCATACCTCGGGGCAGTTCTTCCTCAGATATCAACCGTCCAACAATGAGATAGATGGAACGCTACAAATGTAGGGTGACAACGACCGCGATTTCATGACCATCACGACAGACGGCGGCTTCATCCACGCTCCTGTCCGATGAGTCGAGTCGAAAGTAGTGATGTGTAGTTCTGAAACATTGATTGGCTCATGTTGTAATTAAACTTTAATGAATTCGTATGTCTCTTTGGTTTGGACAGTCGTTCAACTTAGATGTAATCGATGCTATTTATTAGTAGGACCATGAATCGTGCTATTAATGTCTTGCTTTTCTCTTCCGATCCTTTTGTTGCATACTTACATATTGCTTATGTATTGTCTATTGTTTGGCTTGTGCATAGAGATGCCGTCGTATGTCGTGTACAAGGGTAAGGTTCCCGGAGTCGACGACGACTGGGAGGAGTGTCGGAGACAGGTTCACCGTTTCAGCGGTAACAGTTACAAAGGGTACACCACTAGGGCGGAGGCCGAATCTAGATACGCCCGCTATCTAGCGGGAGAGAGGAGGGAGCGTTGGAGGAACCGGATGAAGACCAGTTGATCGCGATGATGCTCATCGTGATGACCACAACTCTCTTCTATGTGATGGTAGTTCAGATGATCGATATCGACTTGTAATGTGAAGACAAACTCGATACTCGCGGTCTTGAGACTTGTAATGTTTTATCTTTGTTCGGTCTTTTGAATTCGGAGACTAGTATGATGAATTGTATTCGGAGACTAATCTTCTATTGTATTCGATGAATCTGATGTTGCAGGGTGCTTCTGTCTATATTCTGTCCAATAATATATTTTGTAACCTGTACAAAAATCAGAAAAGTAAAAAAAAACAAATATTCATACTAATGGCGCATCACCACCAGGTGCGCCATTAGTATGCCAAAGGATACTAATGGCGCATCAACACAGCATGCGCCATTAGTATGACAAAGCACATGCTTAGGTATGGCCCCCCGGGAGGCACACTAATGGCGCATGGTGTTACATACTAATGGCGCACTGCTTGGTGCGCCATTAGTATACCAGATACTAATGGCGCACCAGTGGTGCGCCATTAGTAAAAATACTAGTGGCGTGCTACTAATGTCGCACTGGTAATGCGCCGTTAGTAGGCAAAACCAGTGCGCCATTAGTAGGCCTTTTCCTAGTAGTGCGAGGCACGCGTCTTGTCTTCTGCAGCGCTGACGCGGGTCTTCACCCACATCTATCTTTGCGACCCCAACGTCGACCTCGACAGCCTGCTGGAGCCAGCGAGCCGCGAGCTTGGCGCTGCCGCTACTGAGGCCGTGAAGCGTCGTGCGGAGGCTCTGCTGGGGAAGTTCCGGGCCTTCAGCACCAAGCCGAAGCGGAGCGCTGCTGGCCCTGCTGCTCCACAAGGCGAACCCGCTCCGCGCAGCTCCACCGCCGGCAAGTGACTCCGTCGTGGCTCCCACCCTGCTTTTAATTCCTGCACATGTACCATGCCTCGGAGAGGCGTTAAAACTTGCATTTGGTGCTGTGATAACAGTATGGACTGTAATATTTGCTTTTGAATTCCCTAAAATTTGCGCTATTTCTTCCTACTTGCTTATGTTCTACGCCGGCAGTGCCTGGCCCCGCGCATACCTCAGCCGCCGTTAGCCTCGACCGGAAACCAGGATGGGGCCAAAGGGTGAGGGGCTACGTGACAAGTTAGGCTCCTGAGTCGCGATGCTCAGGTGTCCCCCTTGGCGCTCGAACAACAAGTAGGGAGGTGAGATGTGGGGGTGACTCCTTAGGGAGGTGAGATGCGCGTGGATCTACCGTTCTACGTCTGCAGAGCCCGGCCCCGCGCATACCTCAACCGCCGTTAGCCTTTCCGAACTAAGGACTGAGGGGCTACATGACCAGTTAGGCTCCTGAGTCGCGATGCTCAGGAGTCCCCCTTGACGCTCAAACGACCTTCGTACCTTGGCTCCGCTCGGGGAGGGACGCGCGACGAACCAGGCCCGGGGGGCCTGGCTGGGTGGCGTGCGTCTGGGCGTAACCCAGGCGTAGCCCCCGTGCCCAGCCCCCTCGTGCGGCACTCCTGAGGGGAGGCATTGCGATGAGGCTAGACACTGAGCTCTGGGCTCCCTGAGGTTGATGCGGCCCGGGGGCCACCCTCAGTTGTTTATCACCAGCCCAGAGCATAGCGCTTCCGTATGTGTACGGGCATAGCCGCTCCTCGGCAGTGTCGTCAGCCAGCGCAGAGCATGGTGCTTCCACTGGTGCGTGGGAGGGGGCTCCCCTCTGGGAGGAGCCCCCGGGGCGTATACAGCCCCGCCCTGACACGTGGCTGGCACGGTAGGGCTTGACGAGTTGTATCTGGGCACCCGTGAGCCAGCGCGTGACTCACGGGGCCCTACCTCAAGGCGGGTTGCGCCTGGCTCTGGGCATTATCTTGGAGTGTGTTCCTGCAAATTTGGCTAGATGCTGGTGCTCTACGTCCTCGGGTGCCAGCTCTCGAGCTGGTCCCAGCCGTCGCTGTCATGCCAGGTCGCGATGCCATGGACAAGACCAGAGGGTGAGGGCTGGAGAGCCGGTAGGAGCCCTGAGTCGCGATGCTCAGGCACCCCCCCTTGAACGCGTAAGCTAGGTTAGATGTCGAAACTCTACGTCCTCGGGTCTCGGCCCTCGAGCTGGTCTCAGCCGTCGCTGGCATGCCAGGTCGCGATGCCATGGACAGGACCAGAGGGTGAGGGCTGGAGAGCCGGTAGGAGCCCTGAGTCGCGATGCTCAGGCACCCCCCCTTTAACGCGCAAGCTTGCGACATCCAAGAAGAAAAGGTGCGACGGACATGCACCAAATAACAAGCATGATGGGTCGAAAGCATGGCCCTAAGATAAACGCAAGAGGGGTACACGCCGCTGGGTCTGACCCGAGCGGCTTGGGGATGATGCAGCCCGAGGGGCGCCCCCAATAAAGTAAGCTAAGAACATGAAATAAAAAAGGATACACACCAAAGGGGCGGACCCACGCGGCCTGGGAATAATGCGGCCCTGAGGGCGCTCCTAGCTGGAAAGACATCACCTGATGAGGTTGGGGACGAAGGGGTGTTGGTGTAGCAGACTCGATGGGCTGCGGGGGCCGATCCTCACGAGCCCCCAGGCCCAGGGGCCTCGGGAGGCCTAGGAGGAGCTGGTGGCTCCTCGCGGACCATCTCCATCTCCGCCAGGGCTGCGGCGCGCCTGACCTCTTGAGCCTACAGGATGGCCCTCATGAGGCGCTGGTACGCGGCAGCCGCGTTCGGCAAGCCATAAGTCATGCGAACGTAGCTGTGGGGCGGACCCTCGCAGCGGCCCACTTGCGAGGGCCAGAGGCGCTCCAGAGACGCGGCTTGGTTGAGCCCTGGTATGTCGATGCAGACGCGCAACGCACCATCCTCGCCTGGATGGGGGGTGAGGGAGTCCTGGACTAGGGGGTGTCCGGACAGCCGGACTATCATCGTCCGCCGGACTCCAAGACTACGAAATTACAAGATTGAAGACTCCGTCCCGTGTCCGGATGGGACTTTCCTTGGCGTGGAAGGCAAGCTTGGCAATACTGATATGTAGATCTCCTACCATTGTAACTGACTCTGTGTAACCCTAGCCTCGTCCGGTGTCTATATAAACCGGAGGGCTTTAGTCCGTAGGACAACATACATTACAACAATCATACCATAGGCTAGCTTTAGGGTTTAGCCTCCTTGATCTCGTGGTAGATCCACTCTTGTACTACCCATATGATCAATATTAATCAAGCAGGACGTAGGGTTTTATCTCCATTGAGAGGGCCCGAACGTGGGTAAAACATCGTGGCCCTCGTCCCCTGTTACCATCCGCCTAGACGCACAGTTCGGGACCCCCTACCCGAGATCCGCCGGTTTTGACACCGAAATTGGTGCTTTCATTGAGAGTTCCTCTGTGTCATCACCGATAGGCTTGATGGCATCTGCAACCAACGTCGCTGTCCAGGGTGAGACTTTTCTCCCTGGACAGATCTTCGTATTCGGAGGCTTTGCACTGCGGGCTAATTCTCTTGGTCATCTAGAGCAGATCGAAAGCTACGCCCCTGACCGTCAGGTCAGATTCGGAAGCCTAAACTTCACGGCCGATGTCCGCGGAGACTTGATCTTCGACGGACTCAAACCACAGCCAAGCGCGCCGCACTATGACGATGGGCATGATCTAGCTCTGTCGCCGAACAGTGCCTTGGTGGCCGCACGCGAATCCGCTTCGGCCATTAGTCCGGAGCCGATTGCCCAGATAGAGGATCGGTGGATGGACACCGCCTCGGGGGCTCCAACTTCCACGGCGATGGAGCCGAACACTAATCTTGTCCCTCGCAAAACTCGTGATTCCGAGGTGCCGGACTCCTTGCCGGACTCCGAACCTCCCACGCCCCTACCAACCAAATCGGATTGGACGCCGGTTATGGAATTCACCACCGCGGACATCTTCCAATACTCGCCTTTTGGCGACATCCTGAATTCACTAAAGCATCTCTCGTTATCAGGAGAGCCCTGGCCGGACTATGGCCAGGATGGTTGGGATACGGACGATGAAGAAATTCAGAGCCCACCCACCACCCACTTTGTAGCCACTGTCGACGATCCAACCGACATGCTAGACTACGACTCCGAAGACATTGACACTATGGACGACGATGCCGGAGATGAACAGGAACCAGCGCCTACAGGGCACTGGAAGACCACCTCGTCATATGACATATACATGGTGGATACCCCAAAAGACGGGGACGGCAAAGAAACAGCGGAGGCAGATTCTTTAAAGAAACAGCCCAAGCGTCGGCGTCAGCGGCGCCGCTGTAAATCTCGCCACAGCAAGAATGGAGATTCCGGCACAGGAGATAATAATACCCTAGAAAGTGCCGAAGACAACCCCCTCCAGCAAGACTCAGCGCAGGAGGATGCAGAAGCAAGCCCTCACGAGAGGGCGGCAGACGAAGAGGTTGAGGATTACAACTATATGCCTCCCTCCGAAGACGAGGCAAGCCTCAACGATGACGAATTCATCGTGCCCGAGGATCCCGTCGAACAAGAGCGTTTTAAACGCAGGCTTATCGCCACGGCAAACAGCCTAAAGAAAAAGCAGTAGCAGCTTCAAGCTGATCAGGACCTGCTGGCCGATCGATGGACCGAGGTCCTCGCGGCCGAAGAGTATAAACTCGAACGCCCCTCCAAAAGCTATCCAAGACGCAAGCTGCTCCCCCGATTAGAGGAGGAAGCGTACATACCTCCATCACCAGCGCACGATACGGCTGACCGACCACCCCGCGGTCATGACAGAGAGGCATCCAGGCCCCCAACCAAGACCGTACCCCGGCATCGCTCCAAAAGTACGAAGCCAAGAGGGAACGCGCCGGACTTGCGAGATATATTGGAGGACAAAGCAAGGCAATCCAGATCCATCTACGGATCACGTGGGCGCCCCACGACCCATGACGAATACCGTCGCACCAGATATAATAACCCCGGCCGGGCCGAACACGGCAGACAGCGCTCTCTCGAGCTGCGTCGTGATATTGCTCAATACAGAGGCGCCGCACACCCGCTATGCTTCGCTGACGAAGTAATGGATCATCAAATCCCTGAAGGGTTTAAACCCGTAAACATTGAATCCTACGATGGCACAACAGACCCCGCGGTTTGGATCGAAGATTATCTTCTCCACATCCATATGGCCCGCGGCGACAATCTCCACGCCATCAAGTATCTCCCACTCAAGCTTAAAGGACAAGCTCGGCATTGGCTTAACAGCTTGCCCGCAGAGTCAATTGGGTGTTGGGAAGACCTGGAAGCCGCATTCCTTGATAACTTCCAGGGCACGTATGTGCGACCACCAGACGCTGATGACTTAAGCCACATCATTCAGCAGCCAGACGAATCGGCCAGACAATTCTGGACACGGTTCTTGACGAAGAAAAATCAAATCGTTGACTGTCCGGATGCAGAGGCCCTCGCAGGCTTCAAGCATAACATCCGCGACGAATGGCTAGCACGGCACCTGGGACAGGAAAAGCCAAAATCTATGGCAGACCTCACATCATTAATGACCCGCTTCTGCGCGGGAGAGGATAGCTGGCTAGCTCGCAGCAACAATCTCCGTAAAAATTCTGGCAGTCCGGATACTAAGGACAACAACGGCAGGTCACGTCGAAAAAAAAAACGCCGCATTAACGGCGACGACAAGGAGGATACGGCAGTCAACGCCGGATTCCGAGGCTCTAAACCCGGTCAACGGAAGAAGCCATTCAAAAGAACCACTACGGGTCCGTCCAATTTGGACCGAATACTCGACCGCTTATGACAGATACATCGCACCCCTGAAAAACCAGCCAATCATACTAATAGAGATTGTTGGGTGTTCAAGCAGGCAGGCAAGTTAATTGCCGAAAACAACGACAAGTGGCTAAACAGCGACGACGAGGAGGAGACCCGACCGCCGAACAATAGAGGACAGAAGGGTTTTCCCCCACAAGTGCGGACGGTGAACATGATTTCCGCGACCCATATACCCAAGAGGGAGAGGAAGCGCACACTAAGGGACGTCTATGCGATGGAGCCAGTCGCCCCGAAGTTCAATCCATGGTCCTCTTGTCCGATCACTTTCGATTGAAGAGACCATCCGACCAGCATACGCCATGGCGGATTCGCCGCATTGGTTTTAGACCCAATCGTCGATGGATTTCACCTCACGAGAGTCCTGATGGACGGCGGTAGTAGCCTGAACTTGCTTTATCAGGATACAGTGCGCAAAATGGGCATAGACCCCTCAAGGATTAAACCTACAAGGACAACCTTTAAAGGTGTCATACCAGGTGTGGAAGCCAACTGTACAGGCTCAGTAACACTGGAAGTGGTCTTTGGATCCCCGGACAATTTCCGGAGCGAGGAGTTAATCTTCGACATAGTCCCGTTTCGCAGCGGCTATCACGCTCTGCTCGGACGAACCGCGTTTGCAAAATTCAACGCGGTGCCGAATTATGCATACCTCAAGCTCAAGATGCCAGGCCCTCATGGAGTCATCACGGTCAACGGGAATACGGAACGCTCCCTCCGAATGGAGGAACATATAGCGGCTCTCGCGGCAGAAGTATAGAGCAGCCTCTTAAGGCAATTCTCGAGTCCGGCAGTTAAACGGCCGGATACAGCAAAACGCGCCCGAAGCAATACCATCCAAGACCACCTGGCGTGATCAGAGCACGCGTAGCAATGCGGCCCCAACCCCCGCCCGCGCTTGATCGCAAGAATAACACTCCGCGTACATCATTACGCTTTGGAGATACCATGGGCGCAGGGGAAGGGGCACGATCGCAATTGACCCAGAGTGCGGTTCGACCACACCAGGGGCTCGCAAGTGTGCCCCCTTTTTTTATTTATTATTTTCCTTCTTTGTGTACATAGGACTCCGGTAACCAGAGGCCCTGTCCGGCGGCGAACCTGCCGAACTCGTGATGCAACAGTCAGGGACGAAAGAAGGCTGCGACGAACACTCAGGTGGTCTCAATTACGAGCATTAAATTCGATTATATACAACAAGTCCGAAGCTCACCCCTGGAGGGGGACATGTTTAATTAGTCCAAATCCCTTGCTTACCGCACTATTTGTATCAGTCCGCACTCATAGCAGACTTCCTTTAATAAATAATGCAGCACTTTTCGACTGCAATTATATTACCTTATATATATATATATGTTCATTACATGACATCTTGCACCCGTATATTTTGGTACGGCCTAATACACCAGGGGCTTATGTTCCCCACATTGTGGTGTGATAAGTCCGAACACTTTCATAAGTGCGGCACCCCAAACTTATAGCATTATATGAATCAGCTCCGAATCATGTCTTGGGTCAATAGTTGGGTTTGCCCGGCTCCCACGTTTTGGTGCCTTACGTTTCGTTCTGTCGGCTAAGGTGGCACTGGGAGAACCACTGCGATTGCGCCCCGGTTGAGCCGGGCAAGCGCCTCAGTGGAGAAAGCTAAAACTGACCGGCATGATAAGGCGAGAGACTGGTCGCTGTTCGAGAGGTTTCTTCGGGTCCTTAAAGACTCACGCCGCTTCGAGCGAAGTTCTGGACCATGTCCGATGAAGGCGTGGATAGCGCCCCGGATTCGGCCTTCCGAATACCAAGGGCTTCGCCGAAATTTAAAATTATAGAATTCTATGGCTAAGTGAGAGTATTCAAGCATTATAAGTCCGGTCGCCCTTTTCATTGTGTTGAGCACCTCCCTAGATGGACCCAAAAATGGGAACAAGAGTGCTCAAGGTTATCCCGAACACCCCAGCACTCGCAGCTCGGGGGCTGAAGCCAACGACTTGCCATCTCTCAGATTTTGTAAACGGCCGAACGGAAGGTAATATTTTAAATTAAAACAAGCGTTGCTCAAGGCGCATATGAACGCAGTTTTCAGCTCACAGGATAATACACAGCGAGTTTACTCAAAGATTACATTTCTGGGACACTCATCCGCAATATCGCGGGCTCCCTTCAGGACAGTTTTATACTACATTTCAGGCGTGCGATACTCCTTGCCCGGTGGCGGTGGGTCCGTGAGAAGCTTCTCCGCATCCAACTTACCCCAATGCACCTTTGTGCGGGCAAGGGCCCGACGAGCACCTTCAATACAGGCGGAGCGCTTGACGACCTGCACCCAGGGGCATGCATCCACCAGCCGCCGCACGAGGCCAAAGTAGCTCCCAGGTATGGCCTGTCCAGGCCACAGCCGGACTATAAGGCCCTTCATGGCCTCCTCAGCTACCTTGTGGAGTTCGACCAGCTGCTTCAGCTGGTCGCTTGGGGGCACCGGGTGTACGGCCTCAGCATACTGAGACCAAAAGACTTTCTCCGTCGAGCTCCCCTCCTCGCCACGATAGAATGCGGCGGCATCGGACGCACCACGCGGCAGATCTGCAAACGCCCCTGGAGAGCTCCGAATGCGGGTAAGTGTCAGGTATTTTACATTAACATGCTTGCTTTGCATGAAAAATGCCTTACCCGCCGCTATCTTCTTCACATCTTCAACCTCCTGAAGGGCCTTACGGGCCTCGGCCTTGGCGGACTTGGCACTTTCGAGAGCCGAGGCAAGCTCGGACTCTCGAGTCTTGGAGTCACGCTCCAAACTCTCATGCTTCTCCATGAGAGCCTGGAGCTCTTGCCGTACTTCCGCCACCCGTGCCTCCTGCTTCTCTCGCTCTTCCCGCTCCGCGGCCGCACTGCGTTCGGCCGCGGACACAGCCTCCTTCAGGGCTGCCACCTCGTTTGTGGCCCCTGCAATACCCATATTATCCTTGTTAATTTTCATGCAACCAAAATCCTTTTCTGTAAGGTAACTATTCAAAGTGGTGTGACTCACCTTCTTCGTCCTCGAGCTGCTTCTTGGCATGGCCGAGCTCTTGCTCGGACCGCTCGAGATCCTTCTTCAACACATCGACCTCCGCCGATAGCGCGGCAGAGGTCAGCAGTGCAGCCTGCAAACCCATATTGACATATTTTAAGCAACCCTGCGTATATCTTGTTAGATCCTCAGTCCGGCTTTTCTTTCCGAACACCGAACTGAGCATCAGGGGCTACTGTCTATGCGGTATTACATTACATAATTTTAACTTATTACCTCAAAGCCTGTTAGAAGGCTGATGCAGGCTTCTGTCAGCCCACTTTTGGTGAGCTGAACCTTTTGAATCACCGCACTCATGATAGTGCGGTGTTCTTCCTCGATGGAAGCGCCTTTAAGCGCCTCCACCAAGTTATCCGGTGCCTCCGGTTGGACGGAGGTCGCCGGTGTCATGGTCTTGCCCTTCTTTCGAAGGGGCCGCCCGCCGGACTCTGGAACCACCGCGGGTTCCGATGTAGAGTCCGGCACAAAGTCCGGGAGGCGGCCTGACGGCGCCTCCGGAGCCTCCTCCTGATGGGTCCTTCTCTGGGATCCCACCTCGGCGTCCTCGTTGGCGCGGGGGGTAGAGGCGGTCGGAAGTGAATCCACATCCGACGGGGCCAACGACCCGCTCGATGAAGCGGGGAGATCATCATCGGCCGGGCTATAGACAGAACGCGGCATTAGAAGGATACTACGCGACACGAAAGAAATTGCACAGCAAGGATCCGGATACTTACGATCTTGCCGGACGCCTGGCCCTTGGAGGCCACTCATACTCGCCAACGGTGGTGTTGGCGAAACTGTCCGGGGGGATAGTCCTCCCCCTCTTGGACCCTTCGGCCTCCCCTATTGGGGAAGCCTTCCTCTTCTTCTCTCCCTCCTCCGGGAGAGAGTCCTCCTCCTCCTCGTCTTCGGGGGAGGAGTCCGCCTCGTCGTGGGACGCCTGATTGCGGGAACTCTTTCGAGTCCCCGCGGCCACCTTCTTGGCCTTCTTCTCCGGCACCACGTGCGGTGCCAGAACCAGCAGCCCTGCTAAACGGGCGTTCTCTGGGTCTTCTGGCATGGGAACCAGGCTGATGAGCTGCTTGGCCTTCTCCATCCATTCCTGTCAAAGGAAAAGAGAGATTGAAACCCTCTTAGAATCGGTTTAATTACCACAAGTGTCCCGTAACGGGGTTGAATCACTTACCTCGTTAGCTGGATGCTGCGAGCGAAATCCGCGATCTTCCGTCGCGGATGCGGGGGCTTCGGCGCCCTTAAACAGCACCCTCCAGGCACCTTCGTATGTCGTATTGAAGAGCCCGCTCAGCGCCTGGTGCTGTTCCGGATTGAACTCCCACAGATTGAATGCCCGTTCTTGGCATGGGAGAATCCGGCGGATGAGCATGACTTGGACCACGTCGACGAGCCTGAGCTTATTGCTCACCAGCTTCTGGATGCAGGCTCGGAGTCCTGTCACCTCCTTTGGATTGCCCCACAGCAAGCCCTTCTCTTTCCAGGAGGTGAGTTGCGTGGGGACGCCAGATCTAAACTCGGGGGCCACAGCCCATGTGGGCTTGCGCGGCTCGGTGATATAGAACCACCCCGATTGCCACCCCTTGACGGAGTCCACGAAGGCCCCTTCGAGCCAAAGGACGTTGGGCAACTTACCCAACATGGCGCCTCCGCATTCCGCTTGCGTGCCCTTCACAACCTTTGGCTTGACGTTGAAGGTCTTGAGCCACAGGCCGAAGTGGGGCCGGATGCAGAGGAAGGCCTCGCACACGACGATAAACACCGAGATGTTGAGGATGAAGTTCGGCGCAGGATCGTGGAAATCCAGGCCGTAGTAAAACATGATCCCCCGGACGAATGGGTGCAGTGGAAAGCCCAGTCCGCGGAGGAAGTGGGGAAGGAAGACGACCCTCTCATGGGGCCTAGGGGTAGGGATGAGCTGCCCCTCGTCGGGCAGCCGATGCGCGATATCGCCGGAAAGGTATCCGGCGCTGCGCAGTTTGGTGATGTGCTCCTCCTTAATGGTGGAGGCCAACCATTTGCCTCCCGCTCCGGACATATTCGGAGAAGGTCGGGGCGAGATGCGCGAGCTTGGGCGTCGGAGCTTGAGTACGCGGAGATGGATAAGCAAAGGAGGAAGAAGGCGTAGGTGAGAAGGTAAATCCTTATCCCTTATATATAGGCGGACAAAAACTATGCGTCTCCACCGGCCTGATAAAACTCGCTTATCTCCCAAGGACCACCATCAATGGCGCGGTTGGGTTACCCATGTCCGTATTGATGAGAATCCCAGAATAAGGGGAACACGATCTCTGCTTCGACAAGACGTGTCAAGGAAACCACTTCGCTAAACGTGCTGAGGTGGTATGGTAAAAAACAATTCAAACAAAAGCTTGGTAGCGGTGTGATGTCACGCCGCATAATATGTCAGCAGATTGGACTGGTGTACATTTTATTCTCTCTACGGTGGAATGTGGAATTTGTTTTGCAGAGCCGGACACTATCCTGGTGTTCATGATCTTCTCTGGATTATTCAAGGGAGGAACCCGCCTTGTAATGCCGAACATTATGCGTGCCGGACTTATCGTCATTGAAGCCTGGTTCAGGGGCTACTGATGGAGTCCTGGACTAGGGGGTGTCCGGACAGCCGGACTATCATCGTCCGCCGGACTCCAAGACTACGAAGATACAAGATTGAAGACTCCGTCCCGTGTCCGGATGGGACTTTCCTTGGCGTGGAAGGCAAGCTTGGCAATACAGATATGTAGATCTCCTACCATTGTAACCGACTCTGTGTAACCCTAGCCTCCTCCGGTGTCTATATAAACCGGAGGGCTTTAGTCCGTAGGACAACATACATTACAACAATCATACCATAGGCTAGCTTTAGGGTTTAGCCTCCTTGATCTCGTGGTAGATCCACTCTTGTACTACCCATATGATCAATATTAATCAAGAAGGACGTAGGGTTTTACCTCCATCGAGAGGGCCCAAACCTGGGTAAAACATCGTGTCCCTCGTCCCCTGTTACCATCCGCCTAGACGCACAGTTCGGGACCCCCTACCCGAGATCCGCCGGTTTTGACACCGACAGGGGGCCACAGCGGGTAGGCGGCGGCTGCCTCTCATGACTCTTGACTCCTGTAGCTCCTGAATGGCCTTGCTGACGAACTCCTGAGGGTTTGGCCCTCCTTGCCTTGCTCCTACTTGAGGGAAACGTGCTTCGAAACACGCCTCCATATGGTGCCCAAGCGCCTCCCTCGTGGCCTTGGTGAGGTCGGCGGCCCTCCAGGGGAGAGCCCCCGAGCCCTGCCTGAGGAGGGCGCTGGGCGCGCTTCCCTATGTGATGGAAGGAGGTTCCCCCTAAGCAAGCACGGGCCCTGAGGGGCCTGCCTCCTGAGGGGCCGGGCCGGACGATGTCTTCTTCTTCTTGGGGGCGGCCTCGGGAAGCCTCCTGCTTTTGCGATCCGGGTCTTTTAGTGATGCGGCCTGAAAGGCTCGCTCCAGGGAGCACACTGCGTCTCTCTTCGCAGGGCACCGTGATGACTCCGCCACTTCCTGGCATCTTGAGGACGTTGTAGCCGTGGTGGGTTACGACCATGAACTTGGCTAGCGCCGGGTACCCGAGGATGGCGTTGTACGGCAGGCGAATGTGGGCGACGTCGAAGTCGATGAGCTCGGTGCGGTAGTTGTCGCGTGCCCCGAAGGTGACAGGGAGGTGAACCTGCCCGATCGAGACCGTGGAGCCGTGGGTGACTCCAGAGAAAGGTTTTGTTGGCTGATGTTGATTGTAGGGCACTTGGAGATTGTTGAACGTTTCCACGGACAGGACATTGAGCCCTGCCCCGCCATCGATGAGGGTCCTAGTGACCAGCACATTGCTGATGATTGGGGAGCAAAGCATCGGGAGGACCCCGGCCGTGGCCGCGCACTTGAGCTGATCTGCTGAGCTGAATGTGATGGCACACGCCGACCACCTGAGAGGGCGCGTGGCCTCGAGCTTGGGGAGGGCTGCATTTACTTCGCGGGCGAACTGCTTGAAGATGCGCTGAGAGGCTGGGGCTTGGGCTCCGCCTAGGATGCAGGCGATCGCGCGTGGTCCCTGGAAGCCCCCAGCCCCCTCATCCTGATGACGGTCTTCATTTCTTCTTGGCTGCGGTGGCAGCGGAGGGAGGCCTTCGTTACCTTGCGGGCGATCCTCGCGAGGCTGATCCATCCAGCCTCCCTCGCGAGGCGGGTCCTGCCAGCGTTCCTCGCGAGGTTGGTCGCGCCACCCCTGGCGTGGGCCGCGGTCTTCCCAGTGTCCTGTGTTCCTTCCTCCTCCCCGGTCGAAGCCCCGGTCGCTGCGGTTGGGACGTCGGCCGACCCTTCCTTCGCGCACGGCCCGGAGCTCTTGGCATTCATTGGTGTTGTGGGTGTGGAGGTCGTGGTACGCGCAGTACCGACTGCCTTTGAAGGGTTCGGGCTGATCTCTGCCCTGCTTGGTGTCTGGCTCTGCCGCGAGCACGGCAGCCCCCTTGCGCTTCATGTCCTTGGCCTTGGGCTTCTTCTCTTCTGGGTCTGCGGCAGGCAGCTCGAGGCGCCCCTCCTCAGCCCTGGCGCACTTGGTCGCCAAGTTGAATAGCTCCAAGGAGGTGCACAGGTCTTCATGCATCGCCAGCTCCTCCTGAAGGAAATATGCCCTAGAGGCAATAATAAAGTTATTATTTATTTCCTGATATCATGATAAATGTTTATTATTCATGCTAGAATTGTATTAATCGGAAACATAATACATGTGTGAATACATAGACAAACACAACGTCACTAGTATGCCTCTACTTGACTAGCTTATTAATCAAAGATGGTTATGTTTCCTAACCATAGACATGTGTTGTCATTTGATTAATGGGATCACATCATTAGGAGAATAATGTGATTGACATGACCCATTCCGTTAGCCTAGCACTTGATAGTTTAGTATATTGTTATTGCTTTCTTCATGACTTATACATGTTCCTGTAACTATGAGATTATGCAACTCCCATTTACCGGAGGAACACTTTGGGTGCTACCAAACGTCACAACGTAACTGGGTGATTATAAAGGAGTACTACAGGTGTCTCCAAAGGTACATGTTGGGTTGGCGTATTTCGAAATTAGGTTTTGTCACTCCGATTGTCGGAGAGGTATCTCTGGGCCTCTCGGTAATGCACATCACTATAAGCCTTTCAAGCAATGTAGCTAATGAGTTAGTTACGGAATGATGCATTACGTAACGAGTAAAGAGACTTGCCGGTAAGAAGATTGAACTAGGTATTGGATACCGACGATCGAATCTCGGGCAAGTAAGATACCGATGACAAAGGGAACAACGTATGTTGTTATGCGGTTTGACCGATAAAGATCTTCGTAGAATATGTAGGAACCAATATGGGCATCCAGATTCCGCTATTGGTTATTGACTGAGAATAGTTCTAGGTCATGTCTACATAGTTCTCAAACCCGTAGGGTCCGCACGCTTAACGTTACGATGATAGTTTTATTATGAGTTTATAAGTTTTGATGTACCGAAGTTTGTTCGGAGTCCCGGATGTCATTACGGACGTGACGAGGAGTCTCGAAATGGTCGAGACATAAAGATCGATATATTGGAAGCCTATATTTGGACACCAGAATCGTTCTGGGTGAAATCGGCATTTTACCGGAGTACCGGGAGGTTATCGGAACCCCCCGGGGGGTTATTGGGCCTACATGGGCGTCGAGGGAGAAGAGGGAAGGAGGCAGGAGGGGGCCGCGCGCCCCTCCCCTTCCTAGTCCGAATAGGACAAGGGAAGGGGGGCGGCGCCCCCCCTTTCCTTCCCCTCTTCCTCCTCTTTCCCCCCTTCTCCTATTCCAACTAGGAAAGAAGGGAGTCCTACTCCTGGTGGGAGTAGGACTCCCCCCTTGGCGCGCCCTCCTTGGCCGGCCGCCTCCTCCCCCTGGATCCTTTATATACGGGGGCGGGGGGCACCCCATAGACACGTAAGTTGATCTACGGATTGTTCCTTAGCCGTGTGCGGTGCCCCCCTCCACCACATTCCACCTCGGTCATATCGTCGCGGAGTTTAGGCGAAGCCCTGTGCCGGTAGAACATCATCATCGTCACCATGCCGTCGTGCTGACGGAACTCATCTCCGGAGCTTTGCTGGATTGGAGCCCGGAGATCGTCATCGAGCTGAACGTGTGCTGAACTCGGAGGTGCCGTACGTTCGATACTTGGATCGGTCGGATCGTGAAGACGTACGACTACATCAACCGCGTTGTCATAACGCTTCCGCTTACGGTCTATGAGGGTACGTGGACAACACTCTCCCCTCTCGTTGCTATACCATCACCATGATCTTGCGTGTGCGTAGGAATTTTTTTGAAATTACTACGTTCCCCAACAGTGGTATCAGAGCTAGGTTTTATGCGTTGATGTTATATGCACGAGTACAACACAAGTGAGTTGTGGGCGATACAAGTCATACTGCTTACCATCATGTCATACTTTGGTTCGGCGGTATTGTGAGATGAAGCGGCCCGGACCGACATTACGCGTACGCTTACACGAGACTGGTTTCACCGTTACAAGCACTTGTGCTTAAAGGTGGCTGGCGGGTGTCTGTCTCTCTCACTTTAGCTGAATCGAGTGTGGCTACGCCCGGTCCTTGCGAAGGTTAAAACAGCACTAACTTGACGAACTATCATTGTGGTTTTGATGCGTAGGTAAGAACGGTTCTTGCTAAGCCCGTAGCAGCCACGTAAAATTTGCAACAACAAAATAGAGGACGTCTAACTTGTTTTTGTAGGGCATGTTGTGATGTGATATGGTCAAGACGTGATGCTATATTTTATTGTATGAGATGATCATGTTTTGTAACCAAAGTTATCTGCAACTGGCAGGAGCCATATGGTTGTCGCTTTATTGTATGAAATGCAAACGCCCTGTAATTGCTTTACTTTATCACTAAGCGGTAGCGATAGTCGTAGAAGCAATAGATGGCGTAAACAACAACGATGCTACGATGGAGATCAAGGTGTCGCGCCGGTGACGATGGTGATCACGATCGAAGATGGAGATCATAAGCACAAGATGATGATGGCCATATCATATCACTTATATTGATTGCATGTGATGTTTATCCTTTTATGCATCTGATCTTGCTTTGATTGACGATAGCATTTTAAGATGATCTCTCACTAATAATCAAGAAGTGTTCTCCCTGAGTATGCACCGTTGTGAAAGTTCTTCGTGCTGAGACACCACGTGATGATCGGGTGTGATAGGCTCTAAGTTCAAATACAACGGGTGCAAAACAGTTGCACACGCAGAATACTTAGGTCATACTTGACGAGCCTAGCATATACATATATGGCCTCGGAACACGGAGACAGAAAGGTCGAACGTGAATCATATAGTAGATATGATCAACATAGTGATGTTCACCATTGAAACTACTCCATCTCATGTGATGATCGGACATGGTTTAGTTGATTTGGATCACGTGATCACTTAGATGACTAGAGAGATGTCTGTCTAAGTGGGAGTTCTTAAGTAATATGATTAATTGAACTTAAATTTATCATGAACTTAGTCCTGGTAGTATTTTGTAAATTATGTTGTAGATCAATAGCTTACGTTGTTGCTTTCATATGTTTATTTTGATATGTTCCTAGAGAAAATTGTGTTGAAAGATGTTAGTAGCAATGATGCGGATTGGATCCGTGATATGAGGTTTATCCTCATTGCTGCACAGAAGAATTATGTCCTTGATGCACCACTAGGTGACAGACCTATTGCAGGAGCAAATGCAGACGTTATGAACGTTTGGCTAGCTCAATATGATGACTACTTGATAGTTTAGTGCACCATGCTTAACGGCTTAGAATCGGGACTTCAAAGATGTTTTGAACGTCATGGACCATATGAGATGTTCCAGGAATTGAAGTTAATATTTCAAGCAAATACCCGAGTTGAGAGTTATGAAGTCTCCAACAAGTTCTATAGCTAAAAGATGGAGGAGAATCGCTCAACTAGTGAGCATGTGCTCAGATTGTCTGGGTACTTCAATCGCTTGAATCAAGTGGGAGTTAATCTTTCAGATAAGATAGTGATTGACAGAATTCTCTAGTCACCATCACTAAGTTACTAGAACTTCGTGATGAACTATAGTATGCAAGGGATGACGAAAACAATTCCCGAGCTCTTCGTGATGTTGAAATCGACGAAGGTAGAAATCAAGAAAGAGCATCAAGTGTTGATGATTGACAAGACCACTAGTTTCAAGAAAAAGGGCAAAGGGAAAGAAAGGGAAACTTCAAGTAGAATGGCGAACAAGTTGTCACTCCCATGAAGAAGACCAAAGCTGGACCAAAGCCTGAAACTGGGTGCTTACACTGCAAAGGAAATGGTCACTGGAAGCAGAAATGCCTAAATATTTGGTGGATAAGAAGGATGGCAAAGTGAACAAGGGTATATATGATATACATGTTATTGATGTGTGCTTTACTAGTGTTTATAGTAGCCCCTGAGTATTTGATACTTGTTCGGTTGCTAAAGATTAGTAACTCGAAACAGGAGTTACAGAATAAACAGACACTAGTTGAGGGTGAAGTGACAATGTGTGTTGGAAGTGGTTCCAAGATTGATATGATCATCATCGCACACTCCCTATACTTTCGAGATAAGTGTTGAACCTAAATAAATGTTATTTGGCGTTTGCGTTGAGCATGAATATGATTTGATCATGTTTATTGCAAAACAGTTATTCATTTAAAGTCAGAGAATAATTGTTGTTCTATTTAGATGAATAAAACCTTCGATGGTCATACACCCAATGAAAATAGTTTGTTGGATCTCGGTCGTAGTGATACACATATTCATAATATTGATGCCAAAAGATGCAAAGTTAATAATGATAGTGCAACTTGTTTGTGGCACTGCCGTTTGGCTCATATCGGTGTAAAGCGCATGAAGAAACTTCATAAAGATGGATTTTTGGAATCACTTGGTTATGAATCATTTGATGCTTGCGAACCATGCCTTTTGGGCAAGAGGACTAAAACTCCGTTCTCCGGAACAATGGAACAAGCAACTGACTTATAGGAAATAATACATACCGACGTATGCGATCCAATAAGTGTTGATGCTCGTGGCAAGTATCGTTATTTTCTGACCTTCACAAGATGATTTGAGCAGATATGGGTATATCTACTTGATGAAACATAAGTCTGAAATAGTTGAAAGGTTCAAAGAATTTCAGAGTGAAGTGGAAAAATCATCGTAAAATAAAGTTTCTGCGATCTGATCGCAGAGACGAATATTTGAGTTACGAGTTTGGTCTTCAATTAAAACAATGTGGAATAGTTTCACAGCTCATGCCACCTGGAACACCACAACGTTATGGTGTGTCCGAACATCGTAATCGTACTTTACTAGATATGGTGCGATCTATGATGTCTCTTATCGGTTTACCACTATCGTTTTGGAGTTATGCATTAGAGACAGCTACATTGATGTTAAACAGGGCACCATCTAAATCCGTTGAGACGACACCGTATGAACTATGGTTTAGCAATGAACCTAAGCTGTCGTTTCTTAAAGTTTGGGGTTGCAATGCTTATGTGAAAAAGTTTCAGCATGATAAGCTCAAACCCAAATCGG
Organism: Triticum aestivum; assembly: GCF_018294505.1. Classification (NCBI taxonomy): domain Eukaryota; kingdom Viridiplantae; phylum Streptophyta; class Magnoliopsida; order Poales; family Poaceae; genus Triticum; species Triticum aestivum. The sequence goes on along the minus strand of NC_057810.1, from coordinate 136,560,314 downwards.
AGAAGTGCGTCTTCATAGAATACCCAAAAGAGACTTTTTAGTACACCTTCTATCACAGATCCGAAGGCAATATCTATGTTGCTTAATATGGATCCTTTCTAGAGAACGAGTTTCTCTCGAAAGAAGTGAGTGGGAGGAAAGTAGAACTTGATGAGATAACTGTATCTACTCCCTTATTGGAAAGTAGTTCATCACAAGAACCGTTTCCAGTGATTCCTACACCAATTAGTGAGGAAGCTAATGATAATGATTATGAAGCTTCAGATCAAGTTACTACCGAACTTTGTAGATCTACCAGAGTAAGATCCACACCAGAGTGGTACGGTAATCCTATTCTGGAAGTCATGTTACTTGACCATGATGAACCTACGAACTATGAGGAAGCGATGATGAGCCCAGATTCCGCAAAATGGCTAGAGGCCATGAAATCTGAGATGGGATCCATGTATGAGAACAAAGTGTGGACTTTGGTGGAGTTGCCCGATGATCGGCAAGCCATATTGTATAAATGGATCTTCAAGAGGAAGACAGATGCTGATAGTAGTGTTACTGTCTACAAAGCTCGACTTGTCGCAAAAAGGTTTTTGACAAGTTCAAGGTGTTGACTACAATGAGATTTTCTCAACTGTAGCGATGCTTAAGTCTGTCCGAATCATGTTAGCAATTGCCACATTTTATGAAATCTGGCAAATGGATGTCAAAACTGCATTCCTTAATGGTTTTCTTAAAGAAGAGTTGTATATGATGCAACCAGAAGGTTTTGTCAATCCTAAAGGTGCTAACAAAATGTGCAAGCTCCAGCAATACATCTATAGACTGGTGCAAGCATCTTGGAGTTGGAATATACGCTTTGATAAGTTGATCAAAGCATATTGTTTTATACAGACTTGCGGTGAAGCCTGTATTTACAAGAAAGTGAGTGGGAGCACTACAGCATTTCTGATAAGTATATGTGAATAACATATTGTTTATCGGAAATAATGTAGAATTATTCTGCAAAGCATAAAGGAGTGTTTGAAAAAAGTTCTTTCAAAAGAAAGACTTCAGTAAAGCTACTTACATATTGAGCATCAAGATCTATTGAGATAGATCAAGACGCTTGATAAGATTTTCAATGAGTACATACCTTGACAAGATTTTGAAGTAGTACAAAATGGAACAGTCAAAGAAAGAGTTCTTGCCTGTGTTGCAAAGGTGTGAAATTGAGTAAGACTCAAATCCCGACCACGGCAGAAAATGGAAAAGAGAATGAAAGTCATTCCCTATGCCTCAGTCATAGGTTCTATAAAGTATGCTATGCTATGTACCAGACCTATTGTATACCTTGCACTAAATTGGGCAATGGAGTAGAATAGTGATCTAGGAATAGATCACTGGACATTGGTCAAGAATATCCTTAGTGAGGACTAAGGAAATATTTCTCGATTATGGAGGTGATAAAAGAGCCCGTCGTAAAGAGTTACATCGGTGCAAGCTTTTACAACGATCCAGATGACTCTAAGTCTCAATTTGGATACATATTGAAAGTGGGAGCAATTAACTAGAGTAGCCCCGTGCAGAGCATTGTAGACATAGAATATTTGCAAAATACACACGGCTCTGAATGTAACAGACCCGTTGACTAAGTTTCTCTCACGAGAAAAACATGATCACACCTTAGTACTCTTTGGGTGTTAATCACATAGCGATGTGAACTAGATTATTAACTCTAGTAAACCCTTTGGGTGTTGGTCACATGACGATGTGAACTATGGGTGTTAATCATATACAGATATGAATATTGGTGTTAAATCACATGGCATTGTGAACTAGATTATTGACTCTAGTGCAAGTGGGAGACTGAAGGAAATATGCCCTAGAGGCAATAATAAAGTTATTATTTATTTCCTCATATCTTGATAAATGTTTATTATTCATGCTAGAATTGTATTAACCGAAAACATAATACATGTGTGAATACATAGACAAACACAACGTCACTAGTATGCCTCTACTTGACTAGCTTATTAATCAAAGGGTTATGTTTCCTAACCATAGACATGTGTTGTCATTTGATTAATGGGATCACATCATTAGGAGAATAATGTGATTGACATGACCCATTCCGTTAGCCTAGCACTTGATCTTAGTATATTGCTATTGCTTTCTTCATGACTTATACATGTTCCTGTAACTATGAGATTATGCAACTCCCGTTTACCGGAGGAACACTTTGGGTGCTACCAAACGTCACAACGTAACTGGGTGATTATAAAGGAGTACTACAGGTGTCTCCAAAGGTACATGTTGGGTTGGCGTATTTCGAGATTAGGTTTTGTCACTCCGATTGTCGGAGAGGTATCTCTGGGCCCTCTCGGTAATGCACATCACTATAAGCCTGGCAAGCAATGTAGCTAATGAGTTAGTTACAGAATGATGCATTATGTAATGAGTAAAGAGACTTGCCGGTAACGAGATTGAACTAGGTATTGGATACCGACGATCGAATCTCGGGCAAGTAACATACCGATGACAAGGGGAACAAGGTATGTTGTAATGCGGTTTGACCGATAAAGATCTTCGTAGAATATGTAGGAACCAATATGGGCATCGAGGTTCCGCTATTGGTTATTGACCGAGAATAGTTCTAGGTCATGTATACATAGTTCTCGAACCCGTAGGGTCCGCACGCTTAACGTTATGATGACAGTTTTATTATGAGTTTATAAGTTTTGATGTACTGAAGTTTGTTCGGAGTCCCGGATGTGATCACGGAAGCGACGAGGAGTCTCAAAATGGTCGAGAAAAAAAGATCGATATATTGGAATCCTATATTTGGACATCGGAATCGTTCCGGGTGAAATCGGCATTTTACCGGAGTACCGGGAGGTTACCGGAACCCCCCGGGGGGTTATTGGGCCTACATGGGCGTTGAGGGAGAAGATGGAAGGAGGCAGGAGGGGGCCGCGCCCCCCTCCCCTTCCTAGTCCGAATAGGACAAGGGAAGGGGGGCGGCGCCCCCCCCTTTCCTTCCCCTCTTCCTCCTCTTTCCCCCTTCTCCTATTCCAACTAGGAAAGAAGGGAGTCCTACTCCCGGTGGGAGTAGGACTCCCCCCTTGGCGCGCCCTCCTTGGCCGGCCGCCTCCTCCCCCTGGCTCCTTTATATACGGGGGCGGGGGGCACCCCATAGACACACAAGTTGATCTACGGATCATTCCTTAGCCGTGTGCGGTGCCCCCCTCCACCATATTCCACCTCGGTCATATCGTCGCGGAGTTTAGGCGAAGCCCTGCGCCAGTAGAACATCATCATCGTCACCACGCCGTCGTGCTGACGGAAATCATCTTTGGAGCTTTGCTGGATCGGAGCCCAGAGATCGTCATCGAGCTGAACGTGTGCTGAACTCGGAGGTGCCGTACGTTCGGTACTTGGATCAGTCGGATCATGAAGACATACGACTACATCAACCGCATTGTCATAACGCATCTGCTTACGGTCTACGAGGGTACATGGACAACACTCTCCCCTCTCGTTGCTATACCATCACCATGATCTTGCGTGTGCGTAGGAAGTTTTTTGAAATTACTACGGTCCCCAACACCTCCTTGATCTTGACGTCGCGCACACCGTCGGAGAAGGCTGACATGATGGCCTCCTCGGTCACCTTGGGGATCTTGAGGCGCGCGTTGTTGAAGCGCTGGATGTACTTCTGCAGGGTTTCCCCTGGTTGCTGCTTGATATGGCGCATGTCGCTCACGATGGGTGGCCGGTCGCGAGAACCCTGGAAGTTGGCGATGAAGATCGTGCCTGGAGCCAGATTCAGGAGCCAGGTGCGGGCCCCATCCTTGAGCGCCATGGGAAACTAGTTCGCCATGACCTTCTCGTCTCTGTTTGCAGCCTCGATGCCCAGCTCGTAGAGCTGGAGGAACTCTGCAGGGTCAGCCATGCCGTCGTTGCAGGGAGGCAGGTCTGGCTTGAACTTGCCGGACCATGCAACGCTGCGTAGCTCGGGGGTGAAGGCGCGGCAGCCCGCTTTGGCCACAGGAGGCCTTGGGCGACGAAGAGCTTGGTCCTGAGGGTCCCCATGCGCTGCAGCTGGGAGCAGCACGGGGTCTTGACGTGCTGGAGCAGAGAGCGCTCGAGCAGCTTCTCGAGGGCGAGGGACATCTTGGCAGCTCTGCTCCTGCCGCGCTGGTGCCTGACGGAGCGGGTTCCGCTCAAGGGCCACGCGCCTTGGGGCCAGGGCGCCTTCTCGAGGGGGAGGCGGCTGAGGCGCCCCAGGAGCTTCATTGCCGCGGCAGGGCGGGGCGTGGTGCAGCGAGAAGGACGGCGCGGGGGAGCCCCCAGCGGTGTGGACGAGCTCGGCGACTCGGTTGAGCCACTCTTCGTAGACGTCGTCGATTGGGCGGTAGCGCAGGAGCTCGTTTGCCGTGATGAGCGCAGCTCGAGCCTCCATGGCCGCGCGGGGCACGCAAGACGAAGAACCAGCAGGGGTGAGTGAGGGTGTAGCAGTGCGGCCGTCTCACCTCATGGATGGGTGTTGGGATGATGCTCGCTGCTCGTTCCCCGCCGGGCCGGTGGCGGCGTTGACGGCAGGTGACGGGGAACGACGGGGGCGCCCGCCGACGGGAGCCGTCTGGGCGACGCGGGAAGCGAGGGCGGCTCGGCGATCGGCGCGGGCCCGACGAGCGTCAGACATGGATGCGATGGTGGGAGAAGAACAGCGCGACGGGAGGCGAATTCCGGCGCACCCCTACCTGGTGCACCCCTACCTGGCGCACCCCTACCTCGGAGAGGCGTTAAAACTTGCGTTTGGTGCTGTGATAACAGTATGGACTGTAATATTTGCTTTTGAATTCCCTAATATTTGTCAAATGTCGGATTTCGGGTTCCGGCAGACCCTTGAGGTTCGAACACTAGGGTGCGCCCGGAGGTTTCGCCATCTATCTACCTGCTCCTCGCCAAATCACTAGGATCTAAACTACGAAAGAATCAACACAAGAGACACGGGGTTCAGGCCACCATTGTGGTGTAATACCCTACTCCAGTGTGTGGTGTGGTGGATTGCCTCTTCGGCTGATGATGAACAATACAAGGAAGAACAGCCTCGCGAGGGTCTGTTCTTGGCTGGTGCGATGAACTGCTAGGAGGAGTTCAGTCGCTCTATCTAGTGGTTTCTTGGTGAGGATCCAGATGCCTCGACCCTGGGGGTGGCTAGTCCTATTTATAGGCAAAGGCCCTGGGCCTCTCCCCAAATATTGAGCGGGAAGGGCGCCAACAATTGGCCATTTTGAAGGGGAACAGCGGGTACACCTATCTTGACTAAAGTTGGTCCTCGCCTGTCAAAGGCTCTGGTGGTGACGCCTGCTAGGGCTCCACAATGACTTCCGCCTTGCCGTTGGCCTGGTCTTGGTCTCGTTGCACCGAAATGGGTGCCTTTGCTTGATGCTCTCACCTGCGCTTGCTCCCTTTGCACCAAAGAGGAAAGAAGGACACTGCGCAGGCTGGCGCCCGACTGGCGCCCTTGGTCGTCATGGCTTGCGTCATGGGCACCTCGCGAGGTACCCTGCCTTGAACTCTCTGCCTCCTCGTGAGCCAGCCTGATGAGGCTGTGTCTGAAGAAGCTCCTTGTCGTCCGCCCCGCGAGGCTTGGCCCCTTGCAAGGGTCTTGAGATTGTGTTGATGGAGATGGGATGTGCTGAGCCCCCTTTGAGCCACGCCGCAGGCCGTAGGCAGGCAACTCTGGGGACCCCCGTTCCCAGAACACCGACAGACCTTGGGTCCACCCTTCCCCTTTCTTGGTATTTCAGACTTCTCCTCGATGGACTAGAGGACGTCAACACCATCATCAAAGACGTCGCCGAGGATGCCGCAGCGCAAGCCGAGAAGATTGCTGTCGAGGAGAGCGCTGCCAAGGACGCTGCCAAGGAGCCTGCCGAGGAACCCGGCAAGGGGCCTGCCGGGGAAGCCAGCAAAGCCGCTGCCAAGGAGGTGGTGTTTGACGACCTGCCCTCCTCCTCCGCTGCCTCTGGCTCCGGCAGGTACTTGAGGGTGATCAACGACCTCTTCGTCCACCTCCTAGGCGCGTCGAGCACCAGGGCTCCCCTTGAGGGAGAGGTGTTCAACGAGGAGGTGCTTGCCGCTGCCGGGCTCGAGGTCGTCGATGAGCCGGGCGTTGGTGGCGACAGCTCCCAGGAGGAGCGGCTGCTCCGGGCCATGGGCGCTAGCTTCTGGAAGCTCCAGGCGCTCCACCGCGCTCGTTTGGACAAGGCCAAGTCCAGGACGGTGGTGGTGGAGAAAGCGGAGGCGGACTTCGAGGGGCGCGTCGCCGAGGCGCACGACTAGTTCCGCCAGGCTAAAGACGAGCTGAAGGCTGCCCAGGGCGAGCTAGCCAAGCGTGACGTGGAGCTAACCATGAATCTGGCTGACGTCGAGAAGGCCCAAGAGACGGCGAAGAACTAGGCCGCCGAAGCCGAAGCCGTCCGGACCCAGCGTGAGGCCGCACTGAACTCCCAGGAGGAGGATCTTGCCGGACGCGAGGAGAAGTTTGCCGCCACGCTCTGCGGAAAGGATGAAGAGGTGGACAAGCTCGTTGTACAGCGGACCCAAGAGCTGGAGCAGAGGCATCACGGGGGCACTCGATGCCCAGGCTCTGGCTCACGCCGGCAAGGTGAAGGAGCTAGAGGAGCAAGCTTCGAAGTTGTCCAAGGAGAAGGTCACGCTCAATGGCGCCCTAGCAGAGGCGCAGAGCGCGGTCGTCAGAGACCTCAAGATGAAGCTGGGGGATCTCGAGAAGGTGCTGTTGGAGGCCAAAGCCCGAGAGGCGATCCTGACCAAGGACCTGGAGACCGAGAAGCAGCTGCGGATGAACGATAACGCCAACCGCAACGACCACGTGGCGGGCGAGAAACGTTGGCTCGAACGCCTTGCCACCGTTGCGAACTCGGCCGCCACGCAGCTGGGCACCATGGGGATGCCGGACATGAGGTACGCCCCAGAGATGAGCCTAAGCCCCAATGACAACCTGAACCTATACTTTGAAAGGGTCGTCGGTGCCCTGGAGCGGCTCCACTCCAACCGGGCAGCCTCCCTGGCCGAGGAGTCTCGGATGCCCTGCCGGGGTGTCATAACCAAGGTGCTTGCCAAGATAGCGCACTAGCATCCTGACCTCGACTTCGAAGCTGCACTGAAGAGCTTGCCGGAGGATGCTGACATCGTGGCGCTCAATGAGCGTATCAAGCCCATCCTCAGCCGCATCGAGAAAATCAAGAGGATGGAGGGCCAACACCAGGAATAGGCACCCCCGTTCCTTATCGCCGCTGTAGGTTCAGGACCAAGACAATTGCTACCTTTAGTTAGAACCGCGGCGACAATTTATGTAATATAACTCTGCAGTAGCCTTGACATTATGCATGTTATTTTCCTGTTCGATTTTCCTTCGTATGTCCACCCCACGTTAGCTGGGTAGGCTTGCCGGGTGCGCTTGCTCCCGGGCAAACCACCTTACCGCCCTCAAGGCGGCCACTCGATCTGTCGAGCTTGACTCGAGTCAGAGCTAAGAGTGTTGCTGACGGCGGAAGGCTGCCCTGCCGCTCTTGACGCGGCCGCTTGGACTCTTGAGTGGACTCGAAACAGAACAAGGGCGTTGCCAATCGTGGGAGGGCCCCTCTACGTACAGGTTTTCCATACATAGGCAGAATCTTTGAGGATGATAGCCTTATATTAAGGAGAAGAGTTTGAAGGTTGGCATGACTTAGCTTTTTCGTCGCCGCCCTGGCACCCTCCGTGCTCGCAGGCGGCGCCACTCTCTTGGCCGCCTTCTCCGCGGGAGCTGTGGTGATGAAGAACTGCTAGGCCAACTACTAGACCAGATCCTCACAACTGCGCCCCCTACCTGGCGCGCCAAAGATGTCGGTGGGAAATGACACCTATGGGGTCACAAGAATCCCTACTACGGTTGCGGGGCACGGGGTTGTGAGAAGAGCAGGATTAGTAATTGGCACAAGGATCGTTTACCCAGGTTCCGGCCACGAGGATGCGTAAAACCCTAGTCCTGCTTGGTTTATGTATTGAGTGTTCTTGAGCTATTGAACTAGCTACAGGTGCTGCATGGTTCGAAAGAGCCGAATCCTTTTCCTGTACGCCATGGGTCTCCTTTTATAGGTGAAAGGGGCTGCCACAGTGGCACATAGGAGGTGGAAAGCGTATAGTGATGCGAGCTTATCGCTCGTTATTATAGGAAAAGACGCATTAAATGCGTGGCTTAGGTGTCCCTTCACTTTATCAGGGACGGGGGCGTGGCCCGTCCTGTCCGTCGCCGCTCTTCCTTGCTTCGACATGCGCCCTGGCCAGCGATGCATGCGGTGCCATGTAGGCAGGCAAGTAGCTGAGGTGGCACGATGGTGGAGCCTCCACGAAGATCTGCATACCGCCACACGGGTGCGTGCCGAGTTGGCCTGGGAGCCGCATGCTGCCACACAGGTGACTGCCCAACAGGTCGGGCTGGGAGCTGCATGTGAACGGCGGCGGGGATTTGGTGGGTGCGGGCCTGGCAACGGCCCTCCATTCGCCTCTGGCAAGGGTCTTGTCGGGTGGCCCGGCAAGGGTCTTATCGGGTGGCCCGAAAAGGGTCTTGCCGTGGCGCGCTGGCGTCCCCGGCAAGAATCTTGCCGGGGGTCTTGTGGGTTTCTTTGGCGAGAACCTTGGTGAGGATTGCTGCCTCTCAATCCCCATCTAATCTTGAGTATTCTTTGTCTTCACAAAGATCTGTATGCCACCATGGAGGTGCCTCCCGAGCCCTGGCCCAACGTGGGTGTTGGCGTTGGAGATCGTGGGCTCGAGGGTGGCTCGCTCCGCAAGTGTGGGCAAGCTGCCTCGGCAAGGGGCTTGCCGGGGAAACCTGGTTTGTCCATCCGATCTCTGTGGCCTTGGTCTTTGGTGTTGCCTCGTTTGTCTCGAGCCTCCGGCTTCCCTCCTTTGCCCTGCTACGTGCGGCCATGGCGCGTGGCTCCGACTACCCGCGCACAAGTAAAGGGGTCAAAAGGAGAGCCCCTACTTTTGTACACCGACAGACGGTTCTAGTTTCGAAGTGCGGCACTATTCTCGGATGGAGTAGTTCTTTTTCTACTCCCTCCTTTCTGGTTTATATGGCTTATCTCAAAATTTTAGTTTTTCCGTTTTATAAGGCTCAATTTGGTTGTTCCCCATCACATGTTCGGATTCTAAGGTGCATTAAATCATTGCATGCAAGTATTAAGAGAAAATTGACCAATGCATGTACTTTATGCATGCATGCATTGCAATTAATGCATTGATAAACATAATTTTTTGAGAAAACAAGAGCATTAATTAGGTGCTTTTGCAAACTACAAAAAATATTCCACCACTCAACATCTTGGTTGGTGAGATTTTTGAATTAAGCCCTATAAACCAGAAAGGAGGCAGTACTGCTGTGTACGTGCAATAACTGGCACCGTCGTATACATATCTTATGGTTAATGGGGTGTTCGACAGGAATAGCCACGTGGCAAGCTCTAGGCTAGTCTTTTTTTCAGACGCATTAAACCTATCTCTCGGGACTTCTCGCACGCACCATCGTGCCACCCACAAAAACGTGTACTCTAAGTTTAGTATGTTATACAGGAAGAGAAGAGGTGCACGCACGCACTCGTCCTCTCACAGACGCGTCTGTTTTTTCTCGAAAAGGAGGACAATGACCCCCAACCTCTGCATCTAGGAGTCACACACGCATATATAGCTACGAATTGTAGTGTTCTCAACCATCCGATTGGCTCTATCATGGATGTACCTATATACTAAAACATGTCTAGATACATCTATATTTTGACAAATGGAAGGCATGTATTGTGGAACGGAGGGAGTGCTTGTCATCAAAATGGACAAAAAGGGACATATCTACAACTAAAATACGTCTACATACATCTCCTTTTATTCATTTTGATGACAAGTAGTACTTCTTACCCAAAGGAACTTTATATCCAACAGACACAAAATATCCGTTCGACTGTTGGAAAATTACTGATTTGATGTCGAAGTAATTGCTGCATCGCCACCAAAACCCACCATTTCTTAAGCTAAAGTAGACCGAGGTAATCCCTATATTAGCATATTACTAAGATAAACAGAAGGCATTGTAGAAACATTTAGGACGTGAGCTTGTGAATCTGAATGTGGAGGGACACCAGCTTAGCCCCGGCCAGCAGCTTGGGCGGAACTGTGAAGAAGGTCAACTCCTGCACGTCAACGTCGCCGGGATCCTTGCTGCTTGTCACCTCCATTTCCACCTTGACGACATCGGTCGTGCCTTTCGGCTCCCCCGGCAGGCCGTTCGCCCACAGCTTGGCCACGTAGTGTGGCAGTGGGCACGCCCCGCTCTGATGCAGACGACCGACACAGCGATAGGCACGCCGATGTCGAGCACGCCGCCGAGCAAGAAAAACGCGCGGCCGTCCTCCTCCGCGAACAGCAAGAGCCATGGATCCGACAGTGGCACTTGCAGCTGGAGCACCTTGCCGTACTAGATCCTGTGCACGGGCATGGGATGCGCGGTGCTGATGTGGTGGTAGAGCGCCGGCGGCGGGCCTTTGTAGCCGCAAACGGGCACGGGGCATTTGCAGGGCGCGAGCGGACACACGCTCTGGTGATCGGCGAGCTTGTGCTAAGTGACGTAGAGCCCACGGCCTTCGTGCGGACACTCTTGTTGGGGAACATAGTAGTTTCAAAATTTTCCTACGCACACGCAAGATCATGGTGATGCATAGCAACAAGAGGGGAGAGTGTTGTCTACGTACCCTCGTAGACCGTAAGCGGAAGCGTTAGCACAACGCAGTTGATGTAGTCGTACGTCTTCACAGCCCGACCGATCAAGCACCGAAAGCACGACACCTCCGAGTTCTTGCACATGTTCAGCTCGATGACGTCCCTCGAACTCCGATCCAGCCAAGTGTCGAGGGAGAGTTCCGTCAGCATGACGGCGTGGTGATGATGATGATGTTCTACCGTCGCAGGGCTTCGCCTAAGCACCGCTACGATATTACCGAGGAGGACTATGGTGGAGGGGGGCACCGCACATGGCTAAGAGATCAATGATAAATTGTTGTGTCTATGGGGTGCCCCCCTCCCCATATATAAAGGAGTGGAGGAGGGGGCCGGCCAAGGGGAGAGGCACGCTCAAGGGGGGAGTCCTACTCCCATCGGGAGTAGGACTCCTCCCTTCCCTATTTGGAGAGGGAGAGGGAAGGAAGAGGAAGGAGGGAGGAAGGAAAGCGGGGCCGGCCCCCTCCCAATTCGGATTGGGCTTGGGGGTGGGGGGCGCCCCCTCCCTTGCTCCTTTCCCCTCCTTTCCACTAAGGCCCATATACCTCCCGGGGGGTTCCGATAACCTCCCGGACCTCCGGTATTGTCCCAATCTCACTCGGAACCTTCCGGTGTCCAAATATAGTCGTCCAATATATCGATCTTCATGTCTCGACCATTTCGAGACTCCTCTTCATGTCCGTGATCACATCCGGGACTCCGAACAACCTTCAGTACATCAAAACACATAAACTCATAATATAACTGTCATCTAACTTTAAGCGTGCGGGCCCTATGGGTTCAAGAACTATGTAGACATGACCGAGACACATCTCCGGTCAATAACCAATAGCGGAACCTGGATGCTCATATTGGCTCCTACATATTCTACGAAGATCTTTATCGGTCAAACCTCATAACAACATACGTTGTTCCCTTTGTCATCGGTATGTTACTTGTCTAAGATTCGATCCTCGGTATCTCAATACCTAGTTGAATCTCTTTACTGGCAAGTCTCTTTACTTGTTACGTAATGCATCATCCCGTAACTAACTCATTAGCTACATTGCTTGCAAGGCTTATAGTGATGTGCATTACCGAGAGGGCCCAGAGATACCTCTCCGACAATCGGAGTGACAAATCCTAATCTCGAAATACGTCAACTCAAAAAGTACCTTTGGAGACATCTGTAGAGCACCTTTATAATCACCCAATTATGTTGTGACGTTTGGTAGCACACAAAGTGTTCCTCCGGTAAGCGAGAGTTACATAATCTCATAGTCATAGGAACATGTATAAGTCATGAAGAAAGCAATAGCAACATACTAAACGATCAAGTGCTAAGCTAACGGAATGGGTCAAGTCAATCACATCATTTTCCTAATGATGTGATCCCGTTAATCAAATGACAACTCATGTCTATGGTTAGGAAACTTAACCATCTTTGATTCATGAGCTAGTCAAGTAGAGGCATACTAGTGACACTATGTTTGTCTATGTATTCACACATGTATTATGTTTCCGGGTAATATAATTCTAGCATGAATAATAAACATTTATCATGATATGAGGAAATAAATAATAACATTATCATTGCCTCTAGGGCATATTTCCTTCAGTCTCCCACTTGCACTAGAGTCAATAATCTAGATTACATAGTAATGATTCTAACACCCATGGAGCCTTGGTGATGATCATGTTTTGCTCATGGAAGAGGCTTAGTTAACGGTTCTGCAACATTCAGATCCGTATGTATCTTGCAAATCTCTATGTCTCCCACCTGGACTTGGTCCCAGATGGAATTGAAGCGTCTCTTGATGTGCTTGGTTCTCTTGTGGAATCTGGATTCCTTTGCCAAGGCAATTGCACCAGTATTGTCACAAAAGATTTTCATTGGACCCGATGCACTAGGTATGACACCTAGATCGGATATGAACTCCTTCATCCAGACTCGTTAATTTGCTGCTTCTGAAGCAGCTATGTACTCCGCTTCACATGTAGATCCCGCTACGACGCTTTGTTTAGAACTGCACCAACTGACAGCTCCACCATTCAATATAAACACGTATCCGGTTTGCGATTTAGAATCGTCCGGATCAGTGTCAAAGCTTGCATCGACCTAACCATTTACGACTAGCTCTTTGTCACCTCCATAAACGAGAAACATATACTTAGTCCTTTTCAGGTATTTCAGGATGTTCTTGACCGCTATCCAGTGATCCACTCCTAGATTACTTTGGTACCTCCCTGCTAAACTAATAGCAAGGCACACATCAGGTCTGGTACACAACATTGCATACATGATAGAGCCTATGGCTGAAGCATAGGGAACCTCTTTCATTTTCTCTCTAGCTTCTGCAGTGGTCGGGCATTGAGTCTGACTCAATTTCACACCTTGTATTACAGGCAAGAACCCTTTCTTTGCTTGATCCATTTTTAACCTTTTCAAAACTTTATCAAGATATGTACTTTGTGAAAGTCCAATTAAGTGTCTTGATCTATCTCTATAGATCTTGATGCCCAATATGTAAGCAGCTTCACCGAGGTCTTTCATTGAAAAACTTTTATTCAAGTTTCCTTTTATGCTATCCAAAAATTCTATATCATTTCCAATCAATAATATGTTGTCCACATATAATACTAGAAATGCTACAAAGCTCCCACTCACTTTCTTGTAAATATAGGCTTCTCCAAAAGTATGTATTAAACCATATGTTTTGATCACACTATCAAAGCGTTTATTCCAACTCCAAGAGGCTTGCACCAGTCCATAAATGGATCCCTGGAGCTTGCACAATTTGTTAGCATCCTTTGGATCAACAAAACCTTCTGGTTGCATCATATACAACTCTTCTTACAGAAATCCATTCAGGAATGCAGTTTTTACATCCATTTGCCAAATTTCATAATCATAAAATGTGGCAATTGCTAACATGATTCAGACAGACTTAAGCATCGCTACGGGTGAGAAAGTCTCATCGTAGTCAACCCCTTGAACTTGTCGAAGACCTTTTGCAATAAGTCAAGCTTTGTAGACAGTAATATTACCATCAGCCTTAGTATTCTTCTTGAAGATCCATTTATTCTCGATGGCTTGCTGATCATCGGGCAAGTCAACCAAAGTCCACACTTTGTTCTCATACATGGATCCCATCTCAGATTTTATGGCCTCAAGCTATTTTGTGGAATCTGGGCTCATCATCGCTTCCTCATAGTTCATAGGTTTGCCATGGTGAAGTAACATGACCTCCAGAATAGGATTACAGTACCACTCTGGTGCGGATCTTACTCTGGTTGACCTACGAGGTTCTGTAGTAACTTGATCTGAAGTTTCATGATCAACATCATTAGCTTCCTCACTTATTGGTGTAGTCGTCATAGGAACCGGTTTCTGTGATGAACTATTTTCCAATAAAGGAGCATACAATTACCTCATCAAGTTCTACTTTCCTCCCACTCACTTCTTTCGAGAGAAACTCCTTATCTAGAAAGGATCCATTCTTGGCAACAAATGTCTTGCCTTCGGATCTGTGATGGAAGGTGTACCCAACAGTTTCCTTTGGATATCCTATGAAGACACATTTCTGCGATTTGGGTTCGAGCTTATCGGGTTGAAGCTTTTTCACATAAGCATCGCAGCCCCAAACTTTAAGAAATGACAACTTTGGTTTCTTGCCAAACCACAGTTCATAAGGCGTCGTCTCAACGGATTTTGATGGTGCCCTATTTAACATGAATGCAGCCATCTCTGAAGCATAACCCCGAAATGATAGCGGTAAATCAGTAAGAGACATCATAGATCACACCTTATCCAGTAAAGTGCGATTACGACGTTCGAACACACCATTACGCTGTGGTGTTCCAGGTGGCATGAGTTGCGAAACTATTCCGCATTGTTTCAAATGTAAACCAAACTCGTAACTCAAATATTCTCCTCCACGATCAAATCATAGACATTTTCTTGTTACGATGATTTTCAACTTCACTCTGAAATTCTTTGAACTTTTCAAATGTTTCATTAAGTAGATATACCCATATCTGCTCAAATCATCTGTGAAGGTGAGAAAATAACGATACCCGCTGCGAGCCTCAATATTCATTGGACCACATACATCAGGATGTATGATTTCCAACAAATCAGTTGCTCGCTCCATAGTTCCGGAGAACGGCGTTTTAGTCATCTTGCCCATGAGGCATGGTTCGCAAGTACCAATTGATTCATAATCAAGTGATTCCAAAAGTCCATCACTATGGAGTTTCTTCATGCACTTTACACCAATATGACCTAAACGGCAGTGCCACAAATAAGTTGCACTATCGTTATCAACTCTGCATCTTTTGGCATCAACATTATGAATGTGTGTATCACTACTATCGAGATTCATCCAAAATAGACCACTCTTTAAGGGTGCATGACCATAAAAGATATTACTCATATAAATAGAACAACCATTATTCTCAGATTTAAATGAATAACCGTCTCGCATCAAACAAGATCCAGATATAATGTTCATGCTCAATGCTGGCACCAAATAACAATTATTTAGGTCTAAAACTAATCCCGAAGGTAGATGTAGAGGTAGAGTGCCGACGGCGATCACATCGACTTTGGAACCATTTCCCACGCGCATCGTCACCTCATCCTTAGCCAGTGTCCGCTTAATCCATAGTCCCTGTTTTGAGTTGCAAATATTAGCAACAGAACCAGTATCAAATACCCAGGTGCTACTGCGAGCTCTGGTAAGGTACAATTCAATAACATGTATATCACATATACCATTGTTCACCCTGCCATCCTTCTTATCCGCCAAATACTTGGGGCAGTTCCGCTTCCAGTGACCAGTCTGCTTGCAGTAGAGGCACTCAATCTCAGGATTAGGTCCAGACTTGGGTTTCTTCTCTTGAGCAGCAACTTGTTTGCTGTTCTTATTGAAGTTCCCCTTCTTTTTCCCTTTTCCCTTTTTCTTGAAACTGGTGGTCTTATTGACCATCAACACTTGATGCTCCTTCTTGATTTCTACCTCCGCAGCCTTTAGCATCGCGAAGAGCTCGGGAATTGTCTTATCCATCCCTTGCATATTATAGTTCATCATGAAGCTCTTGTAGCTTGGTGGCAGTGATTGAAGAATTCTGTCAATGACGCTATCATCCGGAAGATTAACTCCCACTTGAATCAAGTGATTGTTATACCCAGACATTCTGAGTATATGCTCAAGTTAAGGACCCAGTCCGTGTAATTGCTACCATCATCTTTCAACTTTTCTTTCTCAAGGGACGCATTAAAATTCAACGGAATAACAACACGAGCCATCTATCTACAACAAACATAGACAAGAAAAATACTATCATGTACTAAGTTCATGATAAATTTAATTTCAATTAATCATGTTACTTAAGAACTCCCACTTAGATAGACATCCCTCTTATCATCTAAGTGATCACGTGATCCAAATCAACTAAACCATAACTGATCATCACGTGAAATGGAGTAGTTTTCAATGGTGAACATCACTATGTTGATCATATCTACTATATGGTTCACGCTCGACCTTTCTGTCTCAGTGTTCCGAGGCCATATCTGCATATGCTAGGCTCGTCAAGTTTAACCTGAGTATTCTGCATGTGCAAAACTGGCTTGCACCCGTTGTAGATGGACGTAGAGCTTATCACACCCAATCATCACGTGGTGTCTGGGCACGACAAACTTTGGCAACGGTGCATACTTAGGGAGAACACTTTTATCTTGAAATTTAGTGAGAGATCATCTTATAATGCTACCATCAATCAAAGCAAGATAAGATGCATGAAAGATAAACATCACATGCAATCAAAATAAGTGATATGATATGGCCATCATCATCTTGTGCTTGTGATCTCCATCTCCGAAGCACCGTCATGATCACCATCGTCACCGGCGTGACACCTTGATCTCGATCGTAGCATCGTTGTCATCTCGCCAACTATTGCTTCTACGACTATCGCTACCGCTTAGTGATAAAGTAAAGCAATTACAGGGAGATTGCATTGCATACAATAAAGCGACAACCATATGGCTCCTGCCAGTTTCCGATAACATGGTTACAAAACATGATCATCTCATACAATAAAATATAGCATCACGTCTTGACTATATCACATCACAACATGCCCTGCAAAAACAAGTTAGACGTCCTCTACTTTGTTGTTGCATGTTTTACGTGGCTGCTACGGGCTGAGCAAGAACCGTTCTTACCTACGCATCAAAACCACAAGGATAGTTCGTCAAGTTAGTGCTGTTTTAACCTTCTCAAGGACTGGGCGTAGCCACACTCGGTTCAACTAAAGTTGGAGAAACTGACATCCGCCAGCCACCTATGTGCAATGCACGTCGGTAGAACCAGTCTCGCATAAGCATATGCGTAATGTCGGTCCGGACCGCTTCATCCAACAATACCGCCGAACCAAAGTATGACATGCTGGTAAGCAGTATGACTTGTATCGCCCACAACTCACTTGTGTTCTACTCGTGCATATAACATCAACGCATAAAACCTAGGCTCGGATGCCACTGTTGGGGAACGTAGTAATTTCAAAAATTTCCTACGCACATGCAAGATCATGGTGATGCATAGCAACAAGAGGGGAGAGTGTTTTCTACGTACCCTCATAGACCGTAAGCGGAAGCGTTAGCACAACGCGGTTGATGTAGTTGTACGTCTTCACGACCCGACCGATCAAGCATCGAAAGCAGGGCACCTCCGAGTTCTTGCACACGTTCAGATCGATGACGTCCCTCGTACTCCGATCCAGCCGAGTGTCGAGGGAGAGTTCCATCAGCACGACAGCATGGTGATTATGATGATGTTCTACTGTCACAGGGCTTCGCCTAAGCACCGCTACGATATTATCGAGGAGGACTATGGTGGAGGGGGGCACCGCACACGGCTAAGA
Organism: Triticum aestivum; assembly: GCF_018294505.1. Lineage (NCBI taxonomy): Eukaryota > Viridiplantae > Streptophyta > Magnoliopsida > Poales > Poaceae > Triticum > Triticum aestivum. Next base: position 136,542,590 of record NC_057810.1, on the reverse strand, counting down.
GATCAATGATCAATTGTTGTGTCTATGGGGTGCCCCCTCCCCATATATAAAGGAGTAGAGGAGGGGCCGGCCAAGGGGAGAGGCGCGCCCAAGGGGGGGAATCCTACTCTGACTGGGAGTAGGACTCCTCCCTTTCCTATTTGGAGAGGGAGAGGGAATGAATAGGAAGGAGGTAGAAGGAAAAGGGGGCCGGCCCCCCTCCCAATTCGGATTGGGCTTGGGGGGCGCCCCCTCCCTTGCTCCTTGTCGGTGTCAAAACCGGCGGATCTCGGGTAGGGGGTCCCGAACTATGCATCTAAGGCTAATGGTAACAGGAGGTAGGGGACACGATGTTTTACCTAAGTTCGGGCCCTCTCGATGGAGGTAAGACCCTACTTCCTGCTTGATTGATCTTGATGATATGAGTATTACAAGAGTTGATCTACCACGAGATCGCAGAGGCTAAACCCTAGGAGCTAGCCTATGATTCTGATTGTTGTTATCCTACGGACTAAACCCTCCGGTTTATGTAGACACCGGAGGGGGCTAGGGTTACACAGAGTCGGTTACAAATAAGGAGATCTAACATCTGGATCGCCAAGCTTGTCTTCCACGCAAAGGAGAGTCCCATCCGGACACGAGATGAAGTTTTGAGTCTTGTATCTTCACGGTCCAACAGTCCGGCCAAAGTATGCAGTCCGTCTATTCGGATACCCCCTTATCCAGGACTCCCTCAGTAGCTCCCGAACCAGGCTTCAATGACGATGAGTCCGGCGTGCAGATTGTCTTCGGCATTGCAAGGCGGGTTCCATCTCCGAATAGCTCAAAGTAGATCAAAGATCGTGTCCGGCGCTGTGAAATAATTTCCGCACACCACTGTAGAGATCATAACACTTTTCAAATCTAATCTGCTGACAATTTTTCACGGTGTGCCCTTACGCTGTGGCCTGGCTTAATACGAACCGGTTTTTCTTGGCATGCCACAACACGCATTGCAAGGCGGTTCTATTGGCACGCCTCGTCGAAGTAGAAATCGTGTTCCCCTTATTGCGGGATTCCCATCAATACGGGCGCGGGCAACCCCACTACGCCTGTTGGTATGACTCCGTGTTTTTAGGCAAGTCCCAGACAGTCACGCTGGGGACGCTTGATATTCACCCCCTTTATAGAGGGACCGAGGCCTATCCCTCTTTCCTACCACGCTTGCGCCTCTCCGCATCTCGAGTTCCAACACCCGAAGCCCAAGCTTAGGCACCTCGGATCTTTAATCATGTCCGGATCCAACCTTCAAGGCCGGTGGATGGCCTCCTCTGTCACGGAGGAGGACATTGCGAAGCTTAGGGAGGTCAGATATCGGACCGCCGACATCAAGCACAGGCTTCTGCTCCAGCGCAGGTCATCCCTACTCCCGTGCCCAACGAGAGCGTCGTATTTGTTTCTCACTTGCTTCGTGGCTCAGGCTTCACCCTTGATCCCTTAGTGAGAGGACTCATGTTTTATTACGGTTTAGATTTTTATGATCTAGCTCCGGACTCCATCCTTCACATCCCGGCGTTCATCGTCGTGTGCAAAGCCTTCCTCCACATCACCCCGCACTTTAGCTTATGGCTCAATTCCTTCAATGTAAAGCCGAAGGTGATTGAGGGGCGACACGCAGAGTGCGGAGGCGCTATAATAAGCAGAAACGCTAACGCCCCATGGCCAGAGGGCTTCTTCCCGGAGGTGTCCGATCTATTGCAGCGGAGGTGGTTTTACGTCACGACTCCCAGAGGAACAAAGTGGGTGGATGCCCCCGACTTCCGCTCGGGCCCTCCACCTCAACTGGCGTCATGGGCCAATGTGGGACTGGATTGGGGGCCTGCTAATGACGTACCAACATTGCAGAGCCGCATTCGGGAGCTTCTTGAGAGGGACATTAGTCTTGTCAGCGTAATTCAGGTAATGCTAGTCCGACGGATCTTGCCGTGCAAACGTCGGCCTCTCCGGATGGGGGAATTCAACCCAGAAGGTCCGCAAACTATTCACCACTTCTTCGGCATGACGCTCGAAAGGATGTGCAAGTTATTCTTTGGACCACAAGTAAAGTGTCTGGACACCACCGAGGATGCGGGCCTGAGCTGCAACCGCCCAGATACCCAAGTAAGTAACCCAAAAACCGAATACTTCATTTATATTTATCATAACATTATTCTGAAAACCATCCACGGCCAGGATTGCTCAGCAAGGCGGAGAGAATCAGGTGTCCGGCACCGCTTCCCGAAGGCTCGCCTAGTCCTGCCATAGCCAGGATGCTTAGTCATGTGCTAAGTAAAGTGCCCTCGGGGAAAGGCAGAGGGAAGAACAGAGAAGCAGAGCTTCACACATTGCACATCCAAACCAGGGGAATTACTATCTCCACGGAGGAGGATAGTCGGGGAGGGGAATCTACGATCTCCTCCCCCCGCGGGAAGAAGAGGGCCGCCTCTAAAGACTTGGAGATGGAGGTGCCTAGACAAGGGAATAAAACTTCACCAGGGGGCCCTGCCCCGGAGGGCGTCCTCACCACGCAATGCCTGCAAACGGGCCAGCCCTCAGCCGAGCTATAAGTTAATCGTAAATAAAAATCTACTGCTTCCTCCTCCTAGAACAATAACTAGGATCCATTCTTTGTAGTCCGGCCAGCAGCTCTTCTCGACAGAGTTCGTCTTCGGGGGATCTTCTTCCGGAGATGATGGAGAGTGAAACCCCACCTGCCCCTCCGCCTCATGGGGCTGGCGACCCTGAGGTGTCGTCACAGAGGAGTCCAGATTTGCCGAGGCCAGAAGCTAATACTTCGACCGCACTGAGCCTGGAGTATTCGGCTCCCACGGGGGGCGATAAGAAGGGTCCAACACAGTTCGACAACCGGCCGGACACACTGACGGGCCTTCTGGAGCAAGCTTCTCTCTCGGAGGATCACTGTTCATTAATGAGCATGATGCTTGGGAAGATTTCATCTGCCACGAGCGAGTTGAATGAAGCTTTTACAAGCGTGCTCAAAGGCTTTGAGGTACATAATGAAATATGTAATTTTTTGGTTGTACTGCACACGGTAGGTGTGCTCCTATAGATGGTAGCCCATGAGACTCTGGTTGCCAGTCCTAGGCGGCAAATGGAGGATCACAGTCTTAAGTAATGATCACACTGTATTCATGCGCAGGTGGCTAAGGGTCCGGCGGCAGACCGGATTGCTGAAGTCGCCAAACTGAGGCAACAGATTGACATTGTGGATGCCGACATCATGGTTGTGAACGAGCGGCTTAATGAGTCACAAAGTATGTGTTCTGCTTTCCTTGTTTTTATAGGAAATATTAAGAGGAGCATAATGTTAATGTGATATGCTTCGACTGCAGGCAGAGCTGCTACCTTGGAGGCCCTAAGGGCGGAGCTTGTCCTAGCCAAGGAGCAAACCCGGGCTAGCAATGCGGCTGCCCTGAAGGCGGCCGAAGAGTTGAGAGCCGAACGGGCTACTCATCACCGAAGGGAAGATAAAATAGGCGAGATGGCAGTGGAGCTGAAAAACGCCGTCGGCCGGTATGAGCTCCTTGAGAAGGAGAACAAGGCAAAGTCGGCTACCTGAAGAAGGACCTTGATGCGGCCAAGGAGACGCGTTCCGAAATTAGGGATGTGTGGGAGGAGCTTCGAGAGGCCAGGGAAATCGCAGCTAGAAGCCCCTATTTGTTGCGGATGAAGTTCTTAGGTCCGAAGTACGCTCCTCTGGATCGGCGATGGAGCCCTGCAGATGCGTATGCGGATCTGGCAAAGAGTACGGCTGATGCGGCCAAGTGTTTCGAGGATCAGATAGATAGTGAAGTGGAAAGGCTGTTCTGGTCGCAATTCAATGCTCCAACGCGCCCGTTGCCATTGAGTGAAAGGATGGCCGCTGTGGCCGAGCTCCATAGGTTGTCCAGTCTTGCAACGAGGTCTGTAATAGACCATCTATGGCCGAAGGGGCCGAAGCCGGACAGTTATTTTGGTTTAGTGCAACAATTCCTTGGTGCCGTATCACGAATCGATGCCATGAAGAGGTCGGCGTGCATAGAGGGTGCACGGATGGCTCTTGCCCGTGTTAAAACATATTGGGCAGATATGGAGGCCACTGTCATTGCAACCCAGAATCCGGCGGGGAGCCAGGATCCGGCCGAGCACTACTTGGAGGAGGTAACAGAAGGTGCTCTTTTAATAGAGGATCAGTGCTCGAAGAATGTCGTGTTCGAGTGACAAATCGTTTCATTGTAAAAACAATTGTATTTTAGTTATAGAGGCTATGTTTATACTTTCGCCCGAAAGTGTTATTGTGCCTCCTGTGGAGCCGTTTGATGTATATATAACCTGAAAGTTAGCAGTCGTTGGCTTCAGCCCCCACGCATACAATGCGGGGGTGTTCGCAAAAATGTGCGTAATCACACTTGATCCAACATCTTGGTAAATTAAGGAGGTGATCGCACGTCGAACTAGGCAAGTGGACTATATAGGTTTAACACTTTCACTTAGCCATAGGAGCTGGACGGTGGGGCTACTATGTAGCCCCTGGTACCTTCGCATGCATCAGGATACGGGCGCGTGTGTACATGACCATGAAACGGTCCTTCGTTAATGCGAAGGAATCCTAACGATTCCAATGGGTCCTCGAGTGGTTGACCAGTCTCTCGCTATATCATGACAGTTAGTTTTCGGCTTTCTCTACCGAGGTGCTCATCCGGAATAACCATGGCACAATCACAGTAGTTCTCCTTTGGCCGCCTTAGCCGATAAAAGCGGAACGTAAGGCGGCAAACCCAGGAGCCGGGCAAACCCAACATTTGACAAAAGACATGATTCGGAGCTGATGCATATAAGGCCTAACTCGCGACGCCGAACACTCCCGAAGGTATTCGAACTTTATAACATATACTGGGCTGAGTAGTGCCCTTTATTATGAACCATGTATTTCCAGGTACGTGCGGTAGTCTGTCGTGGAGAAATGCCAATCACGCCAGTATCCCCTGTGGGTGTATAGAATACCCATGGGACGTCAAGCAACAAGAGACAATAAAGAAGGTTTACACAGGGGCTTAATCTAAAGAGAAACCTTTGAGCGGGGCCCTGCAGCACGTCTGCGCCTTTGTCTCCGTTGTGGCGTGTCCTGGTAGGGTGTCGCACGAATGGTGTCTGTAAAGAGGAAAACTCATGTAAAAGAGTATGGCGTAATCGTGCGAAGAGCTGATTATTATCAATGGATAGTAGGGGTGTAAGACATTGGCTTGTTAATAAGTTCAAGCAAATAGGTGGGCTTTATTGCATGTTTGCAGCCCCTGATGCCCTCTATGGGGTTATATGTATAGCACCCAGCTCAGGTTTATCTGGGCTGTTACCCAGGGTGGTGTGCCGGACTCGTCTAACCATGTCCGTGGTCTTAACGACCGATCATGCATTCTTATAGGAGAGGCTGCTTAGTGCCCGACTGCTAGAGCCGCCGCATACTCTTCCGCATGTAAGGACCGCTCTGTATTTTCGCTGATGGTGATGACGCCATGTGGGCCGGGCATCTTGAGTTTAAGGTAGGCATAGTGCGGTACTGCACTGAAGCGAGCGAGGGCTGTTCTTCCGAGCAATGCATGATAGCCACTTCGGATGGGAGCGATGGCGAAGAGTAATTCTTCGCTTCTGAAGTTGTCTGGAGAACCAAATGTCACCTCTAATATGAGGGAGCCCCTGCAGCGAGCCTCAACGCCTGGTATCACCCCTTTAATGGTGGTGTTACTTTGGCTGATTCTGGATGGGTCTATCCCCATCCCGCGGACAGTGTCCTGATATATTAGATTGAGACTACTTCCGCCGTCCATGAGGACACGGGTGAGATGGTATCCGTCGATTATTGGGTCGAGCACCAAGGAAGCCGATCCTCCGTGCCGCATACTAGTCGGGTGGTCCTTGTGATCAAAGGTGATCGAGCAGGCCGACGAGGGGTTGAGTTTGGGGGAGACGGGCTCTACAGCGTATGCATCTCTGAGCGTGCGTTTGTGCCTTCTCTTTGGTATGTGAGTCGCATAGATCATGTTTACTGTTTTTACCTATGGTGGGAATTTCTTCTGTCCCCCAGTGTTCGGCTGGCGAGGCTCGTCCTCGTCTTCACTTGTTGTTTCCCTTCGCTAGTGTTCAGCATTTAACTTGCCGGCCTGCTTAAAGACCTAGCATTCTCTGTGAGTGTGGTTCGCAGGTTTTTCGGGGGTGCCGTGAATTTGGCACAGACTGTCCAGGACTTTGTTCAGGCCGGACGGTCCCTCTTTGCTGCCTTTAAATGGCTTCTTTTGTTGACCGGGTCGAGAGCCCCTGAATCCGGCGTTGGCCGCCGTGTTGTCCGTACTTTCTTCCTTGTTTCGACGCTTGTTTTTATTGCACCGTGGCTTCCCGTTTCCATCCCTGATTTTGGATGTGCCCGGGTCGCTGGTGCCTCTGCGGGCCAACCAGCTATCTTCACCCACGCAGAAGCGGGTCATAAGGCTTGTTAAGGCTGCCATTGTCCTCGGCTATTCTTGGCTGAGGTGTCTGGCGAGCCACTCGTCTCGGATACTGTGCTTGAAGGCCGCTAGGGCTTCGGCATCCGGACAATCGACAATTTGATTCTTCTTAGTGAGGAATCTATTCCAAAGCTTGCGGGCGGACTCTCCGGGCTGTTGTATTATGTGACTTAAATCGTCAGCGTCCGGTGGTCGGACATAGGTCCCTTGAAAGTTGGCCCTGAAAGCGTCCTCAAGTTCCTCCCAACTTTCGATCGAATTTTCGGGGAGGCATTTCAACCAGTGCCGAGCTGGTCCCTTCAACTTGAGGGGAAGGTACTTGATGGCGTGGAGGTCATCCCCACGAGCCATGTGGATATGAAGTATAAAATCCTCAATCCAGACCCCGGTGTCTGTCGTTCCATCATATGCCTCTATGTTCACGAGTTTGAATCCCTGTGGAAATTCGTGATCCAGTACCTCTTCGGTGAAGCACAGAGGGTGCACAGCCCCTCTGTATCTGGACATGTTGTGGCATGCTATCGACTGTTGTTGTGTCCGGTGTTGATTCTGAACTGGTATTCGATCAGTACGATCGTTTTGGTGACCATAATCCTGCGCCGGAGCATGTCCTCTAGATCCATAGATGGACCTGGTCGCGCCGACCTTTTTGTCCAGGAGCTCACGTAAATCGTGTGCAACATCAATAGCTGCTCTATTGTGGTCATGGAGTGGTTGGTCCGGCCTACTGGCCGTATTGTTCTTTGGTGGAATGGCCTCATCGTCGAATTCTGGCAGCAGCTTGCGCTTTGGGTAGCTCTTCGTGTGGCGATCATCGCCATTTTTCTTTAGTGAATAGCACTTTATTCCATCTACGATTGAGCGTTACCTGCACGGCCTTAAGCCTTTGCTCCTGCTTCTTTAGGCTTCTCGCAGTGGCCATAAGCCTACAGTGGAGGTTATCTCATTCCAAACGTTTTTTCGGGATGATGAATGCATCATCGTCCGGACTGTGCTCTTCTCCTGAGGCAGGTTGATGAGTTCGGCCCTCGGGATCGCTGTGATCGGGCGTCTGCTCCGGACTGTGTTCGGCGTGACCTGGATCTTCCTGCTCCATCGCTGGGTCCATATGGTTGTTGTTGCCTTTGGAGTTGACTGGGGTGTCGATTTTTCTAGTGCTGTTATCGCTGTTTTTGCTGTGGCTCGACTTAGAGCGGCGTCAGCGCCGTCGTTTTGGCTTTTGTCCAGGGGTTTTATCTTCCGTTGTGTCCTTTTTTGTTGCCACTGTCCTCCTTAGGCGTGTCCACACCATGTATATATATCATATGATGAGGTGGCTGTCTAGCGCCCCATGGGCGGTGGTTCCAAATCGTCGCCTGCGCCGACGTCCATACCATCGGTGTCGTCGGAGTCAAAGTCAAGCATGTCTGTTACGTCATCGACAGTGGCTATGAAGTGGGTGGTGGGTGGGCAACTAATTTCTTCATCGCCTGCTTCCCACTCGAGCCGGACATAGTTCGGCCAAGGGTCTGCTGACAAAGAGAGAGACTTTAATGAATTTAGCATGTCGCCAAAAGGTGAGTGCTGGAAGATATCCGCAGGCGGGCTTGGGGATGTGCGGTCTGGAACCTACAGCCGGATACAAGTCCGGGGGTCCAGTGAAACAGACTTCCTTGGGGATGGAGTCCGTGTTCGGCTCTACCACCGATGAGTATGCGGCCTCCGGGGCGGGGTCCATCCACCCGTCCTCGGACGACGCGATCTGCCCCAGATTTAGGTCCGGAGCTCTTGCAGGTGTGACATCCCGAGTATTGTCCGAGAGCAGGTCTAAGCTGTGCTTGTCGTGACTGTTCGGCACTCCTGGCGTAGGCCCGAATCTGTTGAAGATCAAGTCTCCGCGGATATCTACCGTGTAGTTCAAGTTTCGGAACCTGACCTGATAGCTAGGGGCGTAGCTGTCGATCTGCTCCAGATGGCCAAGTGAATTGGCCTGTAGTGCGAACCCGCCGAACATGAAGATTTGTCCGGGGAGAAAAGTCTCACCCTGGACCGCGTTGTTGTTGATGATTAAAGGAGCCATCGAGCCTTGAAGCGACGACACAGAGGAACTCTCAATGAAAGCACCAATGTCGGTGTCAAAACCGGCGGATCTCGGGTAGGGGGTCCCAAACTGTGCGTCTAAGGCTAATGGTAACAGGAGGCAGGGGACACGATGTTTTACCCAGGTTCAGGCCCTCTCGATGGAGGTAAAACCCTACTTCCTGCTTGATTGATCTTGATGATGTGAGTATTACAAGAGTTGATCTACCACAAGATCGTAGAGGCTAAACACTAGGAGCTAGGCTATGATTCTGATTGTTGTTGTCCTACGGACTAAACCCTCCAGTTTATATAGACACCGGAGGGGGCTAGGGTTACACAGAGTCGGTTACAAATAAGGAGATCTAACATCCGGATCGCCAAGCTTGTCTTCCACGCAAACGAGAGTCCCATCCGGACACGTGACGAAGTCTTGAGTCATGTATCTTCTCGGTCCAACAGTTCGGCCAAAGTATATAGTCCGGCTGTCCGGATACCCCCTTATCCAGGACTCCCTCACTCCTTTCCCCTCCTTTCCACTAAGGCCCATTAAGGCCCATATACCTCCCGAGGGGTTCCGATAACCTCCCGGAGCTCCGGTATTATCCCAATCTCACTCGGAACCTTTTCGGTGTCCAAATATAGTCGTCCAATATATCGATCTTGATGTCTCAACCATTTAGAGACTCCTCGTCATGTCCGTGATCACATCCGGGACTTCGAACAACCTTCGATACATCAAAACAGATAAACTCATAATATAACTATCATCTAACTTTAAGCGTGCGGACCCTACAGGTTCGAGAACTATGTAGACATGACCGAGACACGTCTCCGGTCAATAACCAATAGCGGAACCTAGATGCTCATATTGGCTCCTACATATTCTACGAAGATCTTTATCGGTCAAACAGCATAACAACATACGTTGTTCCCTTTGTCATCGGTATGTTACTTGCCCGAGATTCGATCATCGGTATCTCAATACCTAGTTCAATCTCGTTACCGGCAAGTCTCTTTACTCGTTACGTAATGCATCATCCCGTAACTAACTCAATAGCTACATTGCTTGCAAGGCTTATAGTGATGTGCATTACCGAGAGGGCCCAGAGATACCTCTCCGACGATCGGAGTGACAAATCCTAATCTCGAAATACGTCAACTCAACAAGTACCTTTGGAGACACCTATAGAGCACCTTTATAATCACCCAGTTACGTTGGGACGTTTGGTAGCACACAAAGTGTTCCTCCGGTAAGCAGGAGTTACATAATCTCATAGTCATAGGAACATGTGTAAGTCATGAAGAAAGCAATAGCAACTACTAAACGATCAAGTGCTAAGCTAACGGAATGGGTCAAGTCAATCACATCATTCTCCTAATGATGTGATCCTATTAATGAAATGACAACTCATGTCTATGGTTAGGAAACTTAACCATCTTTGATTCACGAGCTAGTCAAGTAGAGGCATACTAGTGACACTATGTTTGTCTATGTACTCACACATGTATTATGTTTCCAGGTAATACAATTCTAGCATGAATAATAAACATTTATCATTATATGAGGAAATAAATAATAACTTTATTATTGCCTCTACGGCATATTTCCTTCAACTCCACCGTCACCGATGAAAGGATGGAGTCCACCGCCGTGTTCCGCACGTCGAAGCCACCGCCTCGCTCGCACTTCTAGCACTGCCGCTGGTTCCCGGGGCGCTCCACGCGGCAGTCCGTGCAGGCCAGGTGCCCTCCTTTGCTCTGCAGAAATCAATCAAACAACACATCAATCAAGAAACCTGCACCTTGCTCAATCAGCTGAACGGATGAGGTGTATTCGAACCTCATACACTGGAGGCGTCAAGGGGCGGAGGCACAAGGGGCAGTGGAGCATGGTGAGGTCCATCAAGACCTTAGAGAGCTCCATCGTCGGGTCCTGTTTGGTCTGCATGATCTCGCCCTCCTCGTGCACAACCATCTCTCGACTTGGGCCGGGGCATTACAAATCTTTACCGTCACATATTTTATACTACTTCAAGGTGCATTAAATAAACACATGCAAGTATCAAAAGGAGAGTCACGGCATGCATGCATGCGTTGTAATTAATGCATCTGTAAACGCACATTATTGAAATATATCGAGTGCAGTGCTTTGATGTGTCGCGTCAATTCGTACATCAACGAGAACTTTGATTATCCTCTCCCTCGCGGACTTAACTGCACCTGCCTTTGCCTGTATGACAGGTTGGCCACACACCTGTCGGGCCCACCTGTCATACACGCAAAGGCAGGAGCGTCCCTCCCTCGCCCATGAGCGTGGTGGCTGGCAAGACTAGGAGAAGCTTTCGCTACACGCTCTCCCTCCCGCATGCGATGGACATGCAGCAGTTCAATCGGTGTCAGATGGTCAGAAGCGTACTGTAGTACTCCATCATTGTTCGACTTCCCGAAGAGGTGAAGAGCCAAGCACAGCCCGGACGCTCGTGTGGCAGTTTCATGTGTAGAGTAGTCTAGGATAGCCTGTACCGTGTCTGTAAGCTTAAAATCGTTGGGGTCAGCTCCATGCTATGTGGTCGTCTCGAAGTTTTTGTAAAAAATTAAAATAGTCTTCTGGCCCTACCTGTCACCCTGGTGATTGTAGTTTGCACGCTCATCTGGTCAAGAAAGGAATATATATTTTAATTTGTTTTTTTAAAGGGGGGACTCCCCGGCCTCTGCATCAGAACGATGCATACGGCCACATATATTTTAATTTGTGGTGGGTAAATGTTAGAGGTTGCAGCAAATATATTGTACACTACAGGTCTTTCTGCCAAGTTTAGAGGCAAGCATGTGGGGCCAGTGCTATGATGTGTCGCGTCAACTCGTACAACAAGGAGAAGCTTGATTTTACTACTACACGCGTTCTCCCTCGCCCATGCACGCGGTTGCTCGCAAACGAGGACATGATTTTGCTTAGTAGTACTTCTACAACAAGCTATCTGTCCCACTCGCGGTGGACGGACATGGAGCAGTGGATTCGACACTATAGAAGCAGTAGTAGTAACATCATTGTTCGTCTTCTCGAAGAGGCAAAGAGCCAAGCTCAAACCGAACGTTGCAGTTGTGAACATTGGAGAACGCATACAGACAGGCTCTTGCATGAGACAAAATTGCTATGTGATCCCACTATTGTACTAGTACGTACAACTACTTGCTAGTATAGCCCTGTAAACCAGAAAGGAGTATTTGCCCTTCTAGAGATTTCAACAAGTGACTAGACTACACCGAGACGGAGTACATATGGAGCAAAAAGAGTGAATCTGCACCATCAACAAATACGTACTAGTTCTATCGTTTTCTTCTCCGAGGTGCACAATATTGAATATACTGACTAGTCTCTTTTTGACATGCATTTACGTTTTTTTGACACAGTATAGACGCAAGCACTCATATACACGCGCATACACTCACCGCTATGAACGGACACACGCACGGCACTGTCATCTTGAAATTTATGAAGTCGCCATAGGCACCTCGTCGTCGACAGGTCCATAGGTACTTGAATGCCAAGGAGGGAGAGGGTAGAGGTTCCCGAGACGTTGAACGGTCAATGATGCATCCTCAATTACATGCAGAGGGAATTAATTGGAGAAGCAGAATAGAGCCAGCATGATGTGAATGCAACAGAGTTTGGACTCTCATATAATGAAGGCGCCCCACCACTCCAATCCATCTACTCCCAAGTCTCTGCGCAGCACTGCTCACTCCAATCCAAGACCAAGTGACCAGAAGCCACAAGCACCTATGGAGGCGATGGACGCAAGCGGCAGTCGGCTGTGCCAATTCATCCAAGGCGCTGGCCTACGGCCCCGCACCGTGCAGCGTTTCCAGATGGTGCTGGCGACCGCCGACATCGTAGCCCTCGCCGATGCCGGCTTCGCCTCTCGCATGGACGACATGATGGTCAACTCCATCCGTAAGTTCACCGCCCTCAAGAAGCGCGCGAACGACCTTGCCGTACTACTCCAGCCCGCGCGCCCAGGCTCCTCATTGCCAGCCACTCTCATCGGCCTCCATGGTGACGAACGCTTTCAAGCCCTAGTGGCCCTGCAGGTGCCGGAGGTCGCGACGAATAATGTGCACCTCGAGGCCGCGCTCGCACGCGCAGCGCCTCGCCATGCAAGAAACAGTCGACCTGCACATCCACGTCTACGAGGAAATCATCTACATAGGCCACTACAAGTCAAGCGAGGACAGAAAGACATTGGCCTTCTTCCAGCGGCTGGAATCTTTGGACGCCATTGTTCAGAAGCACGTCGACCTGGACCCGAAAGCCACTGCTACTTAGGCGTCGTTTGGTGGGCCGGCGCCCTGAGTCGAGGAGGTGGACGTCGTCGATGGATGCATCTCTTCTTCTTGCCTCCTGTAACCAGCACTGCATCGCCTCGTGGCTGTAAGTGCATCTAGTGCCACCCCTAGTTGGTTTTGGAGTATTACTGACAAAGTTGGTTGAGGGACTAATGCGTTTGTGAGAATTGCAGGATAACGCAGGTAGTGTCCCTCATTGATTCGGTTTACCTACTGGAGATGACCCCTAAAAATGTATGAAGACATTGAAGACAATGGTGGTATGAGAAGATATTCATATTGAAGACTATGACATGAGAAGACATTGCGTGAAGACTTTGGAGCGCGAAGACTATGTGGTTTGGTTGTTTCCTTTTCTTCTTTGTTGAGTCATAGGAACCACCGTACTGTTAAGTGGGGTCCAAGTGAACTAAGTCAGAGTGACTGAAGTGATGCTCAACCCAAATCCTATGTCTTCGAGCGAAGACAATGAGAGCAAATCTTATCCAGAGCTGGATGAGTCAGCTTTGCTTGTAGCCCAAGTAAAGTTGCCGCGTGTTTTTGAAATCTGACCGTTGGAACACGTGTCAGTTCCTTAGTGACCTAGGGTCATTTTGGACAAATCAGGTCGGGTTGCCTAGTGGCTATAAATAGCCCACCCCCTACACCAGAAATTGGTGGCTGCTCAGAGTTTGTGCACGGCTTTTGTTGTTTGAGAGCAACCCACCTCGAAGCATTTGAGAGAGAGAGAAATCCTTGCGAGGACAAAGACCAAACACCCAGAGCCAAAGAGTGTTAGGCATCACTGAAGTCTTTCTGTCTGTGTGACCTGAAGACTTATTACACTTGAGGACTGTGAATCCTCCAGCCGGTTAGGCGTCGCGTTCTGAGCATCCAAGAGTCATTGTGGATTGCCGGTGAACGAAGTCTGTGAAGGTTTGGAAGTCTCCCTTGAAGACTTACCAGAGTGATTGGGCGAGGACTGGGTGTCCTTCGCTCAAGGGGAATAAGGTAAGACACGGTCTTCTGAGTTAAATCTCAGCCTCCCTAACCAGACGTACAGTTGTCACAGCAACTGGAACTGGTCCAACAAATCCTGTGTCTTCAACAAGCAACTAGTTCTATCCCTTCCAACCTTACTTAAGTTTGTCTTCATGAAGTCATTGCCTATATGTTTATCTGTTTGACTTCATTGCTTGACTACTATTGTTGATTGGCTTCATACTATCTTCCATCGTGATTGTCGGTGTCAAAACCGGTGGATCTCGGGTAGGGGGTCCCAAACTGTGCGTCTAGGCGGATGGTAACAGGAGACAAGGGACACGATGTTTTTACCCAGGTTCGGGCCCTCTCGATGGAGGTAAAACCCTACTCCTGCTTGATTGATATTGATGATATGGGTAGTACAAGAGTGGATCTACCACGAGATCAAGGAGGCTAAACCCTAGAAGCTAGCCTATGGTATGATTGTTGTAATGGTTGTTCGTCCTACAGACTAAAACCCTTCGGTTTATATAGACACCGGGGAGGGCTAGGGTTACACAGAGTCGGTTACAATGGTAGGAGATCTACATATCCGTATCGCCAAGCTTGCCTTCCATGCCAAGGAAAGTCCCATTCGGACACGGGACGAAGTCTTCAATCTTGTATCTTCATAGTCTTGGAGTCCGGCTGACGATGATAGTCCGGCTATCCGGACAACCCCTAGTCCAGGACACCCTCAGTAGCCCCTGAACCAGGCTTCAATGACGATGAGTCCGGCGCGCATATTATTCGGCATTGCAAGGCGGGTTCCTCCTCCGAATAATTCATAGAAGATTGCGAACACCAGGATAGTGTCCGGCTCTGCAAAATAATTTCCACATTTCCTCGTAGAGAGAATATTATGTACACAGGTTCAATCTGCTGACGTATCTTGTAGCGTGACGTCATGCCACTACCAAGCCTATACTTGAATCGTTTTTTATTATACCACCTCAGCGCGTTTAGCGAAGCGGTTTCCTTGGCACGTCTTGTCGAAGCAGAGATCGTGTTCCCCTTATCCCGGGATTCTCATCAATACGGACGTGGGTAACCCAACCATGCCATTGATGGTGGCGCTTGGGAGATAAGCGAGTTTTACCAGGCCGGTGGGGACGCATAGTTTCGTTCGCCCATATATAAGGGGATACAGATCCGCCCTTTTTACCTACACCTTCTTCCTCCTTTGCTTATCCATCTACGCGCACTCTCGAGCTCCAGCGCCCAAGTCCGTGCATCTCGCCTCGACCTTCTCCGACCATGTCCGGAGCGGGAGGCAAATGGCTGGCCTCCTCCATTACGGAGGAGCACATCGCAAAACTGCGCAGCGCCGGATAACTTTCCGGCGACATTGCGTACCGGTTGCCCGACAAGGGGCAGCTCATACCCACCCCCAGGCCCCATGAGAGGGTCGTGTTCCTTCCCCACTTCCTCCGTGGACTGGGCTTTCCACTTCACCCCTTTGTCCGGGGGCTCATGTTCTACTACGGCCTGGATTTCCACGATCTGGCGCCGAACTTCATCCTCAACATCTCGGCGTTTATCGTTGTTTGCGAGGCCTTCCTCTGCATCCAGCCCCACTTCGGCTTGTGGCTCAAGACCTTCAATGTCAAGCCGAAGGTAGTGAAGGGCACTCAAGCGGAGTGCGGAGGCGCCATGTTGGGCAAGATGCCCAACATCATCTGGTTCAAAGGGGCCTTTGTGGAGTCCGTCAAGGGGTGGCAATCGGAGTGGTTCTACATCACCGAGCCGCGCGACCCTAAGTGGGCGGCGGCCCCCGAGTTCAGATCTGGTATCCCTATGCAGCTCACCTCCTGGAAAGAGAAGGGCTTGCTATGGGGTAGTTTGGAGGAGCTGACAGGACTCCAAGCCTGTATCCAGAAGCTGGCGAACAAGAAGCTTAGGCTTGTCAATGTGGTCCAAGTCATGCTCATCCGCCGGATTCTCCCTTGCCAACAACGGGCATTTGAATTGTGGGAGTTCAATCCGGCACAGCACCAGGCATTGAGCGGGCTCTTTGACACGACGTACGAAGGCGCCTGGCGGGTGCTGTTCAAGGGCGCCGAAGCTCCTGCATCCGCCACTGAAGATCGCGGATTTCGCTCGCAGCGTCCAGCTGACTAGGTAAGTGATTCTACCCCTTTACGGGACACTTGTTTTTAATAGATTGACCTTACGCGGGTTTCAATCTCCTTTTTCCTTTGACAGGACTGGATGAAGAAGGCCGAGCAGATCATCTAGCGGGGCTGCTGGTTCCGGCACCGCATGTGGTGCCGGAGAAGAAGGCCAAGAAGGAGGCCACGGGTACTCGAAAGAGTTCCCGTTTTCAGGTGTCCGACGACTCCGGGGCGGACTCCTCCCTCGAAGGCGAGGAGGAGGAAGAAGACTCTCTCCCAGAGGAAGGACAGAGGAAGAGGAAGGCTTTCCCGATAGGGGAGGCCGAAGGGTCCAAGAGGGGAATGACTATTCCCCCGGATAGCTCCGCCAATGCCAACGTTGGCGACGAAGAGTGGCCCTCAGGGGCCAGGCCTCCGGCAAGATCGTAAGTATCCGGATTCCTGAATGATTTATAATTTCTTTTGTGTCACATAGTGTCCTTCTAATGCCGCACACTGCCTGCAGTCCAGCCGATGATGATCTCCCCGCTTCATCGAGCGGGTCGTTGGCTCCGTCGGATGTGGATTCCATCCCGACTGCCTCCACCCCTCACGATGCTGAGGACGCCGAGGTGGGATCCCCGGAAGGGACCCGTCAGGAGGAGGCTCCGGAGGTGCCGCAAGGCAGCCTCCCGGACTTTGCGTCGGACTCCACGCCGGAACCCGCAGTGGTTCCGGAGTCCGGCAGGCGGCCCCCTCGCAAGAAGGGCAAGACCGTGACGCCGACGACCCCCGTCCAACCGGAGGCGCCGGGCAACTTGTTGGAGGCGCTCAAAGGCGCTTCCATCGAGGAAGAACGCCGCACTATCATGAGTGCGGTGATTCAGAAGGTTCAGCTCGCCAAGAGCGGGCTGACCGAAGCATGCAGTAGCCTTCTAACAGGCTTTGAGGTAAGAAGTTAAAAATATGCAATGTAGTACCGCATAGATAGTAGCCCCTGATGCTCGGTTTGGTGTTCGGAAAGAAAAGCCGGACTGAGGATCTAAAAAGATATACGCAGGGTTGCTAAAAATTATGTCAATATGGGTTTGCAGGCTGCGCTGCTGACCTCTGCCTCACTGACTGCGGAGGTCGGTGCTTTGAAGCAGGACCTCGAGCGGTCCGAGCAAGAGCTCGGCCGTGCCAAGAAGCAGCTCGAGGACAAAGAAGGTGAATAACACCACTTTGAATAGTTACCTTACAGAAAAGGATTTAGGTTGCAATAAAAATAACAAGGATAACGTGGGTACTGCAGGGCCACGAACGAGGTGGCAACCCTGAAGGAGGCTGTGTCCGCGACCGAACGCAATGCGGCCGCGGAACGGGCAGAGCGAGAGAAGCAAGAGGCGCGGGTGGCGGAGGTGCGGCAAGAGCTCCAGGCTCTCATGGAAAAGCATGAGAGTTTGGAGCGCGACTCAAAGACTCGAGAGTCCGAGCTTACCTTGGCTCTCGAAAGTGCCAAAGCCGCCAAGGCCGAGGCCCATAAGGCCTTTCAGGAGGTTGAGGATGTGAAGAAAATAGCGGCGGGTAAGGCATTTTTCATGCAAAGCAAGCATGTTAATGTAAACTTCCTGATACTTACCCGAATTCAGAGCTCTCCAGGGGTGTTTGCAGATCTGCCTCGCAGCGCGTCTGATGCCGCCGCATTCTACCGAGCCGAGGAGGGGAGCTCAACGGAGAAGGTCTTCTGGTCTTAGTACGCTGAGGCCGGCCATCCGTTGCCCCCTAGCGACCAGCTGAAGCAGCTGGTCGAGCTCCACAAGGTAGCCGACCAGGCCATGAAGGGCCTCATAGTCCGGCTGTGGCCTGGAGAGGCCATGCCTGGGAGCTACTTCGGCCTCGTGCGGCGGCTGATGGATGTGTGCCCCTGGGTGGAGGTCATCAAGCGCTCCGCCTGTATTGAAGGTGCTCGTCGGGCCCTTGCCCGCGCAAAGGTGCACTGGGGCAGGCTGGATGCGGAGAGGCTTATCACTGACGCGCCGCCAGCGGGCAAGGAGTATCGTACGCCCGAGATGTACTATAAGACTGTCGTGAAGGGTGCCCGCAAGATTGCGGATGAGTGCCCTAGAGATGTAATTATTGAGTAAACTCGCAATGTGCTATCATGTGCGCTGAAAACTTTGTTCATATGCGCTAAGCAACGCTTATTGATTTAAAATATTACCTTCTGTGCGGCCGTTTATAAAATCTGAGAGATGGCAAGTCGTCGGCTTCAGCCCCCATGCCACGAGTGATGGGGTGTTCGGGATAAACTTGAGCACTCTTGTTCCCATTTTTGGGTCCACCTAGGGAGGCACTCAACACAACGAACAAGGCAACCGGACTTATAATGCTTGAACACTCTCACTTAGCCATAGAATTCTATAATTTTAAATTTCGGCGAAGCCCCTAGTATTCGGAAGACCGAGTTCGGGGCGCTATCCACGCCTTCGCCGGACATTATCCGGTTCTTCGCTCGAAGCGGCATAAGTCTTTAGGGACTCAAAAAGACCTCTTGAACAGTGATCAGTCTCTCGCCTTATCATGCCATTCAGTTTTAGCTTTCTCCACTGAGGCGCTCGCCCAGCTCAACCGGGGCGCAATCGCAGTGGTTCTCCCAGTGCTACCTTAGCCGACAGAACGGAACGTAAGGTACCAAAACATGGGAGCCGGGCAAACCCAACTATTGACCCAAGACATGATTCGGAGCCGATTCATATAATGCTATAAGTTTGGGGTGCCGCACTTGTGAAAGTGTTCGGACTTATCACACCATAATGCGGGGAACATGAGCCCCTGGTGTATTCGGCCGTACCAAAATTTACGGGTGCAAGATGTCATTAATGAACATATATGTAAAGTAATGCAATTATAGGCAAAAAGTGCTGCATTATTTATTCAAGGAATTCTGCTATGAGTGCGGAATGATACAAATAGTGCGGTAAGCAAGGGATTGGACTAATTAAACATGTCCCCCTCCAGGGGTGGGCTGCGGACTGGTGTATATAATCAAATTTAATGCTCGTAATGGAGACCACCTGAGTGTTCGTCGCAGCCTTTTTCCCTCCCTGGCTGTTGCATCGTGAGTTCTGCGGGTTCGCCGCCGGACAGGGCCTTTGGTGAACGGAGTCCTGTGTATAAAAAAGAAGGAAAATAAAAATAAAAAGAGAGACACACTTGGGAGCCCCTGGTGTGGTCGAACCGCACTCTGGGTCTGTTGTGGTCGTGCCCCTCCCCCTATGCCCATGGTATCTCCAGAGTGTAATGATGTACGCGGAGGGCTGGTCTTGCAATCATGCGAGGGCTGGGGTTGGGGCCGCATTGCTATGCGTTCTCGGAACATGCCAGGTGGTCTTGATTGATGTTGCTCCGGGCGCATTTGGCCGTGTCCGGTCGTTTAACGGCCGGACTCGAAATTTGCCTTAGAAGGCTGCTCTGTACTTCTGCCGCGAGAGCCGCTGTACGTTCCTCCGTTCGGAGGGAGCATTCGATATTTCCGTTGACCGTGATGACTCCACGAGGTCCTGGCGTCTTGAGCTTGAGGTATGCGTAATGCGGCACCGCGTTGAACTTTGCGAACGCGGTTCGTCCGAGCAGAGCGTGATAGCCGCTGCGGAACAGGACTATGTCAACAATTAACTCCTCACTCCGGAAGTTATCCGGGGATCCGAAGACCACTTCCAGTGTGACTGAGCCTATACAATTGGCCTCAACACCTGGTATGACGCCTTTGAAGGTCGTCTTTGTAGGTTTAATCCTTGAGGGGTCTATGCCCATCTTGCGCACTGTATCCTGATAAAGCAGGTTCAGGCTACTGCCGCCGTCCATCAGGACTCTCGTGAGGTGAAATCCATCGATGATTGGGTCTAAAACCCATGCGGCGAATCCGCCATGGCGGATACTGGTCGGATGGTCTCGTCGATCAAAAGTGATCGGTCAAGAGGACCATGGATTGAACTTCGGGGCGACTGGCTCCATCGCATATACGTCCCTTAGTGCACGCTTCCGCTCCCTCTTGGGTATATGGGTTGCGTATATCATGTTTACCGTCCGCACTTGTGGGGGAAACCCTTCTGTCCTCTACTGTTCGGCGGCCGGGTCTCTTCCTCGTCATCGTTGTGCAGCCCCTTGTCATTGCTTTCGGCAATTAACTTGCCTGCCTGCTTGAATACCCAACAATCTCTGTTGGTGTGGTTAGCTGGTTTTTCGGGGGTGCCATGTATCTGGCAAGAGCGGTCGAGTATTCGGTCCAAATTGGACGGACCCGGAGTGGTTCTTTTAAATGGCTTCTTCCGCTGACCGGGTTTAGAGCCTCGTAATCCGGCGTTGACTGCTGTATCCTCATTGTTGTCGCTGTTAACGTGGCGTTTGTTTTTGCTTCGACGCGACCTGCCATTGTGGTCCTTAGTATCCCGACTTCCATCATTTTTACTGAGGTTGTTGCTGCGAGCTAGCCAGCTATCCTCTCCCGCACAGAAGCGGGACATTAATGATGTGAGGGCTGCCATGGATTTCAGCTTTTCCTGTCCTAGGTGCCGGGCGAGCCACTCGTCGCGGATGTTATGTTTGAAGGCTGCGAGAGCCTCTGCATCCGGACAGTCAATGATTTGATTTTTCTTTGTTAAGAACCGTGTCCAGAATTGTCTGGCCGATTCGTCTGGCTGCTGAATTATGTGGCTTAGGTCATCGGTGTCTGGTGGTCGCACATATGTGCCCTGGAAGTTGTCGAGGAATGCGGCTTTCAGGTCTTCCCAACACCCAATTGACTCTGCGGGCAGGCTGTTAAGCCAATGCCGAGCTGGTCCTTTAAGCCTGAGCGGGAGATATTTGATAGCATGGAGATCGTCATCGCGGGCCATACGGATATGAAGGAGATAATCCTCGATCCAAACCGCGGGGTCTGTTGTGCCATCGTAGGATTCGATGTTGACGGGTTTAAACCCTTCAGGGATTTGATGATCCATTACTTCGTCTGTGAAGCATAGTGGGTGTGCGGCGCCTCTGTATTGAGCAATATCACGACGTAGCTCAAGGGAGCGTTGTCTGCTGTGTTCGCCCCGGCCGGAGTTGTTGTATCCGGCGCGACGATATTCGTCGTGGTTCGTGGGGCGCCCACGTGATCCATAGATAGATCTGGATTGTCTTGCCTTGTCTTCCAATATATCCCGCAAGTCCGGTGCGTTCCCCCGTGGCTTCGTACTTTTAGAGCGATGCCGGGGGATGGTCTTGATGGAGGGCCTGGATGCCTCTCTATCGCGACCACGGGGTGGTCGGTAGGCCGTATTGTGCGCTGGTGATGATGGTATGTATGCTTCCTCCTCTAATCGGGGGAGCAACTTGCGTTTTGGGTAGCTCTTGGAGGGGCGTTCGAGTTCATACTCTTCGGCCGCGAGGACCTCGGTCCATCTGTCGGCCAGCAGGTCTTGATCAGCTTGAAGTTGCTGCTGCTTTTTCTTTAGGCTATTTGCTGTGGCCATTAGCCTGCATTTGAAACGCTCTTGTTAGACGGGATCCTCAGGCACGACGAATTCGTCGTCGTCGAGCCTTGCCTCGTCTCCAGAGGGAGGTATGTAATTATCGAAGATGTCAAGTTCAAGAAGGATCGTCTATGTGGTGCCTGTGAAGCCGGAAAGATGACAAGGGCAAAGCACCCCTCAAAGACAATCATGATAACATCTCAATCCTTCGAGCTATTACACATGGACTTGTTCGGACCTACTCACTACTCCACCCTCACAACAACTGTCTGTCTCTATGGCTTCGTCATTGTTGATGACTACTCAAGATACACATGGGTTCATATAATTCTTTACAAGACTGAAGTGCAAGATGTCTTCAGGCGCTTCACAAATCGAGCAATGAACAATTATGGTGTGAAGATCAAGCACATCAGAAGTGACAATGGCACTGAATTCAAGAACACTTGACTTGATCTGTATCTGGATACAATGGGAATCACTCATGAGTTCTCTGCTCCATACACACCTCAGCAAAACGGCATTGTTGAGCGCAAAAACAGAACCCTCATTGAGATGGCTCGAACAATGCTAGATGAGTACAAGACACCAAGAAAGTTCTGGCCTGAAGCTATTGATACTACATGTCATATCATCAACCGTGTGTACATTCATAAGCTTCTAAACAAAACATCATATGAGCTACTTACTGGCAAAAAGCCAAACGTCAGTTACTTCAGAGTATTTGAAGCAAGATGTTGGATAAAGGATCCCCATCATAAATCAAAATTTGCACCTAAGGCTCACGAAGGCTTCATGCTTGGCTATGGAAAGGATTCACACTCCTACAGAGTCTTCAACCTTTATCTCTACAAAATCGTTGAAACTGTGGACGTGAAATTTGATGAAACCAATGGTTCACAGAGAGAGATTTTGCCAAGCACACTGGATGAAGCTCCTTCAAACGAGGCAATCAAGCTGGTGGGAACTGGTGAAATCATGCCCTCTGAAGCACAGACTGGAGAGGAACTCATCACCTCTGCACCAAATCAACCTGAAGACAATGCTCAGTCCGAAGACAATCCTCCCAATGATAACAATGGTCAGCCAGAGCAAAATCTTCGTCTTGTTCATCCACGTGTTGCAAATGAAGTTCAAATAGAGAAGATAATTGACAGCATCAATGCACCTGGTCCGCTCACTCGATCAAGAGCAACACAGCTAGCAAACTTCTGTAGGCACTTTTCATTCGTGTCAATATCAGAACCCAAGAAAGTTGCCGAAGCTTTTATGGAACCTGAATGGATTCAAGCCATGCAAGAAGAACTTCAACAGTTCAAACTGAATAATGTCTGGGAACTTGTCAAGCGACCTGATCCTCGCAAGCACAACATTATTGGAACAAAATGGATATATCGAAACAAGCAAGATGAGCATGGTCAAGTCGTCAGAAACAAAGCACGTCTTGTGGCTCAAGGATACACTCAAGTTGAAGGAATTGACTTTGATGAAACATTTGCTCCTGTTGCTAGGCTTGAAGCTATTCGCAGACTGCTAGCCTACGCTAATCATCACAATATCTTGCTATATCAAATGGATGTAAAGAGTGCATTTCTCAATGGCAAGATTGAAGAAGAAGTGTATGTCGCACAACCACCTGGCTTTGAAGATCCAAAACATCCTGATATGGTGTACAAGCTAAACAAGGCACTGTATGGCCTCAAACAAGCCCCTCATGCCTGGTATGATACAATCAAGGACTTCCTGAAGAGCAAAGGCTTCAAACCCGGATCCCTCGATACCACTCTCTTCACGAAGACATATGATGGTGAACTGTTTGTGTGCCAAATATATGTGGATGACATAATCTTCGGATGCACCAACCAGAAGTACAGTGATGAGTTTGGGGTACATGATGCAAGAGCAATATCAAATGTCCATGATGGGTGAGCTGAAGTTCTTCCTTGGTCTTCAAATTCGTCAGCAGAGGAATGGCATCTTCATATCTCAAGAGAAATACCTCGAGGATTGCCTGAAGAAGTTTGGAATGGAAGACTGCAAAGGCTACACGACGCCAATGCCAGCCAAACACCATCTTGGTCCCGACGACAATGGTAAAGAGTTCGATCAAAAGGTATACCGCTCCATGATTGGTTCTTTGCTTTATTTATGTGCAACTAGGCCAGATATTATGCTTAGTGTTTGCATGTGTGCTCGATACCAAGCGGCACCAAAGGAATCGCATCACTTAGCTGTGAAGCGAATTCTTCGATATTTGGCTTACACCCCAACACTCGGATTATGGTATCCCAAGGGCTCAAGATTCGATTTGGTTGGATTCTTGGATGCTGATTATGCTGGTGACAAGGTGGATCGCAAGTCTACATCTGGCACATGTCATTTTCTTGGTCGATCACTTGTCTGTTGATCTTCGAAGAAGCAGAACTGTGTATCACTCTCAACTGCTGAATCTGAATACATTGCTGTTGGATCCTGTTGTGCTCAGCTTCTATGGATGAAGCAAACTCTCAAGGACTATGGCATCAACCTGAAACAAATACCTCTCTTCTGCGACAACGAGAGTGCCATCAAAATAGCCAACAATCCAGTCCAACACTCGAAGACAAAGCACATTGAAATTCGTCATCACTTTCTCAGAGATCATGTTATGAAGAAAGACATCGATATCATTCATGTGAGCACTGAAGAGCAAAAAGTGTTGCATTATTTATTCAAGGAATTCTGCTATGAGTGCGGAATGATACAAATAGTGCGGTAAGCAAGGGATTGGACTAATTAAACATGTCCCCCTCCAGGGGTGGGCTGCGGACTGGTGTATATAATCAAATTTAATGCTCGTAATGGAGACCACCTGAGTGTTCGTCGCAGCCTTTTTCCCTCCCTGGCTGTTGCATCGTGAGTTCTGCGGGTTCGCCGCCGGACAGGGCCTCTGGTGAACGGAGTCCTGTGTATAAAAAAGAAGGAAAATAAAAATAAAAAGAGAGACACACTTGGGAGCCCATGGTGTGGTCGAACCGCACTCTGGGTCTGTTGTGGTCGTGCCCCTCCCCCTATGCCCATGGTATCTCCAGAGCGTAAGGATGTACGCGGAGGGCTGGTCTTGCAATCATGCGAGGACTGGGGTTGGGGCCGCATTGCTACGCGTTCTCGGAACATGCCAGGTGGTCTTGATTGATGTTGCTCCGGGCGCATTTGGCCGTGTCCGGTCGTTTAACAGCCGGACTCGAAATTTGCCTTAGAAGGCTGCTCTGTACTTCTGCCGCGAGAGCCGCTGTACGTTCCTCCGTTCGGAGGGAGCGTTCGATATTTCCGTTGACCGTGATGACTCCACGAGGTCCTAGCGTCTTGAGCTTGAGGTATGCGTAATGCGGCACCGCGTTGAACTTTGCGAACGCGGTTCGTCCGAGCAGAGCGTGATAGCCGCTGCGGAACAGGACTATGTCGACAATTAACTCCTCACTCCGGAAGTTATCCGGGGATCCGAAGACCACTTCCAGTGTGACTGAGCCTATACAATTGGCCTCAACACCTGGTATGACGCCTTTGAAGGTCGTCTTTGTAGGTTTAATCCTTGAGGGGTCTATGCCCATCTTGCGCACTGTATCCTGATAAAGCAGGTTCAGGCTACTGCCGCCGTCCATCAGGACTCTCGTGAGGTGAAATCCATCGACGATTGGGTCTAAAACCCATGCGGCGAATCCGCCATGGCGGATACTGGTCGGATGGTCTCGTCGATCAAAAGTGATCGGTCAAGAGGACCATGGATTGAACTTCGGGGCGACTGGCTCCATCGCATATACGTCCCTTAGTGCACGCTTCCGCTCCCTCTTGGGTATATGGGTTGCGTATATCATGTTTACCGTCCGCACTTGTGGGGGGAAACCCTTCTGTCCTCTACTGTTCGGCGGCCGGGTCTCTTCCTCGTCATCGTTGTGCAGCCCCTTGTCATTGCTTTCGGCAATTAACTTGCCTGCCTGCTTGAATACCCAACAATCTCTGTTGGTGTGGTTAGCTGGTTTTTCGGGGGTGCCATGTATCTGGCAAGAGCGGTCGAGTATTCGGTCCAAATTGGACGGACCCGGAGTGGTTCTTTTAAATGGCTTCTTCCGCTGACCGGGTTTAGAGCCTCGTAATCCGGCGTTGACTGTTGTATCCTCATTGTTGTCGCTGTTAACGTGGCGTTTGTTTTTGCTTCGACGCGACCTGCCATTGTGGTCCTTAGTATCCGGACTGCCATCATTTTTACTGAGGTTGTTGCTGCGAGCTAGCCAGCTATCCTCTCCCGCACAGAAGCGGGACATTAATGATGTGAGGGCTGCCATGGATTTCAGCTTTTCCTGTCCTAGGTGCCGGGCGAGCCACTCGTCGCGGATGTTATGTTTGAAGGCTACGAGAGCCTCTGCATCTGGACAGTCAATGATTTGATTTTTCTTTGTTAAGAACCGTGTCCAGAATTGTCTGGCCGATTCATCTGGCTGCTGAATTATGTGGCTTAGGTCATCGGTGTCTGGTGGTCGCACATATGTGCCCTGGAAGTTGTCGAGGAATGCGGCTTTCAGTTCTTCCCAACACCCAATTGACTCTGCGGGCAGGCTGTTAAGCCAATGCCGAGCTGGTCCTTTAAGCTTGAGCGGGAGATATTTGATAGCATGGAGATCGTCATTGCGGGCCATACGGATATGAAGGAGATAATCCTCGATCCAAACCGCGGGGTCTGTTGTGCCATCGTAGGATTCGATGTTGACGGGTTTAAACCCTTCAGGGATTTGATGATCCATTACTTCGTCTGTAAAGCATAGTGGGTGTGCGGCGCCTCTGTATTGAGCAATATCACGACGTAGCTCAAGGGAGCGTTGTCTGCTGTATTCGCCCCGGCCAGAGTTGTTGTATCCGGCGCGACGATATTCGTCGTGGGTCGTGGGGCGCCCACGTGATCCATAGATAGATCTGGATTGTCTTTCCTTGTCTTCCAATATATCCCGCAAGTCCGGTGCGTTCCCCCGTGGCTTCGTACTTTTAGAGCGATGCCGGGGGATGGTCTTGATGGAGGGCCTGGATGCCTCTCTATCGCGACCACAGGGTGGTCGGTCGGCCGTATTGTGCGCTGGTGATGATGGTATGTATGCTTCCTCCTCTAATCGGGGGAGCAACTTGCGTTTTGGGTAGCTCTTGGAGGGGCGTTCGAGTTCATACTCTTCGGCCGCGAGGATGTGGGGACCCCGACTCGCAAGTCGTGATCACCGAATGCACGTGTACAGTGATCCCAGAGATCAATGCTCACTGAACACACAGAAGCTGAATAACAAGAGTCTTACATCCATACATACCGTCTTACACAAATAGTGACCAACATGGTCAAGTCTTACATCGATAAAGCCTTAAGGGCTGAACATCAAATGAAACATAGCAGCGGAAATCGTCGTCGATAAGTAGAACCCATGCCATCTGCCTTAACCCTACAGGCATTCTGACTGGGAACGTCCTAGTTCGCATGATCGTCTCCAAAGAACTCTTCTTCGAACTCCGGTTCTCCCATGCCTGGTCAATTAAATAACCAGTGGCAATCCAATGAGTACTTTGAATGTACTCGCAAGCAACCCATGATTTGGTTCAAGGTACAGTAATGCATGACATAGGTAAAGTTTTGCATAAAGCTAGTTTTGAGTGCAGGACATGTTCAACATCCTATAAAGCATGCATCAAGAGAATTCAAGTAACCATAAGATCTGGTCACAGATATCAACATAAATAGAAAGGGGCACCAACCCATTTATCATAAACAGAGAGGGCACCAACCCATCTCAATCGTGTCAAGTCCTCTGACTTGATCCAAGACAACACCATCATCTCACACACACCGGGTTTGAAAACAAGTGGACGTAGCCCAAGAGCGGTTACCCAACTATCCTTGACCATGGACACGGCTATTCGAATAGTTTTACACTCTGCAGAGGTTGCACACTTTACCCACTAGATCCGGGGAACTTCCGTGTCATCCACGACCCGCGGTACCTCAAGTACCCGGGGTAAGCACCCGATCACTACCTTTCCCTAGACGACACTAACATGGAGTCCACTCGATTGGTAGTAACCCCCGTGCCGAACATTTCACATCATAAAGTTGTGGAGCCTCGCTCCCATTTTCATCACATACCACAAGCACGGGGTACCAACGGTGTGTCCGGTGCCCTGTGAAAACAGTCATGGCCGCCCTACCTGGCACGACCCCGTCCCAAGAGAGAGCACCAACTCTCCCCCGTCACTAGTAATGCGGGCTCCCAGCTAGTATCGGTCTAGGTACTCAATAATGCCCTTTCCCATATAAGGGTAGAGTGGTCGCGCATGTAAGGTTGGAATAACGGTCGCAACTCCGACCAATCCGTTTTGAAAACAACACACACCTTCCTTGGCACACCACTTCGTCATCAAGTGGTCACCCATCTCATCATCTCCCTCGGGCATAGGTGGCACCCGACGGGGTTTTCGAAAAGACTTTTGAAATCACATTGCCTCCTTCACCATGCACAAACCCACCCCATTTGCGTAGCATCTACATTTGCATTCTATCTACTCCCACCGGCATAACCCTCATAAGAAGGTAGGGCCATGCACACTGCAAGTATCAACGAGGAAGTAATCGTGGTAACCAACCCACGTGGTTCATCATCTCATCATGATTCCGATGCATCGATAATAAAGAGCTAAAAATGACATGCATATAAAGGGGTATCATAGTCATGGTCAAAGGGCTGCTTGCCTTGGTTGGCTTGATCTTCAAAGTCTTCAGGCTCTGCTCCTCCTTCTTCCTCAGCTACCTCGTCAAACACGGGATCTAACGTCGCAAGAAAACAACGGGAAAATAAGACAATAATAAAAACAGAAAAGTCAAAGTGCTCACAAAAATGTCAACTTATTTTTGTAAAATACTAAGAGGAAGGCTAGGAAGGGGACAACTTTTGGTTTTGGTTTTGGAGCAGCAAAATAGGAGTTATGGATTTTCAAAGGCCTATTTAAATGCTAAAAACCACATTTAAATATTTACAGAGAAGAAAAGGTGGTTGGATTTGAGTGAAAGTTGCACCATTAAATAGGTTGCAATATTCTAGGAATTTAGAAATTGGAATCAATGCATTTGGATTAATATTCTGCCCTGTGGAATATTTGGAAATAATACAGAAAAGGAAAAAGAAAAACGGCGATGTGCCACTGGGCCAGAGAGGCCACAGCAGCAGCAGGCCCAGGGGGGAAACCCAGCCCACGCGGCCGCCACGTCGAAGGCGTAAAGGCTGAATACGCCTTCGGCCGACGGCGGATCGGTGCGCGCGCGCGCGCACGTTTTAAACCTGACGGGTGGATCCCACCCGTCAGGGCGTGTGGCTGACGGGCCGGCCCCACGGCGGCCGTCGTCTACCTCCGGCCAGAGGCGACGGCGAGCTCGCCGGCGGCGGTACAGGGCACGGGAAGGGATGCGGAGACTACCGTCGACTCAGGGGCGAGTCGCGGTTCTGGTGGTGGTGGAGACGGTCGCCGGAGTGGCCTGCTTCGCCGGCGACGAGGTCCCGCGGCGGAGGCGCTTCGGCGTCAGTGGCTCCGGCCGGTTCCGGCTGCAAAACAAGGGGAAACGAGGGGGGAAAGAATCAGTGGCGCCTCGCGGTTCCAGATCGAGAGAGAGCTGGGGCGGAGAAGGCCTGTACCGCGCGGACGCCGACGAGCCGAGGCGGCGGAGCTCGAGCTCGATCTCGAGCTCGGGTGGTTCTGGAGAGGAAGGAGTGGTGCGGGAGGCCGATTGGGTGTGTGGAGGGGCGACAGGGAGGAAGAGAGAGGCTCGGGGGCACCTTATATAGGCTGGCCGCGGTTCACCGTAGGCGTGGCCTACGGGCGCCCGCGGGATCGGCTCTGGAGACCGTGGGAGAGGAGTTGGAGCTGTCCACGACGCTCGTGGGGATGGAGTAGGGCGCCAGTGAGAAGGAGAGAGAGCGGGGGAGGGTTCTGGCGCCCGCGCGTGTGAGGCCGGCCATTGGCCGAGCCGGGCGGCGTCGGGCACGCGCTGCAGGAGGGGAGAGAGAGGGAGAGACAATGGGGACGGCACGGCGGCGTGTCGCAGACGTCGAGACACATCAACTGGCGCGATGGGAAGGCACGAGGCGGTCGGGAGGCGCGGTGTCAACGGTCGGCGCTCTGGCAGGCGCTCCAGAGCGCGACTTTGGCCGGCATCCGCGGGTTTTCCGCGTCGCGCGCGCGTCCTTTTCTGTCTGGAGGCTACAGTGGAAGGGGGCAAAACCTGGAAAGAGCCTGGGATGCTCTGGGGTGCAGAGGGGAGAGAGAGAGGCTGGGAGAGAGAAGGGAAGCTGTTGTCCAGAGAGGACAAACGTGATTCCCTCCTTCCTCCACATTGCTTCCTCGGGTAGAAAAGTGTCTAATTGACAGCGGGGAGTGAGGAGGGGTTGTGGCAAAAAGATGAACTCAAGGAGATTAGTGAAAGTGGCAAAAATAGGCCTTTTAGTATTCTGCCAGAAGATGTTTGATGGAGTTTTGGGTAAGCTAATGACTCCCACTGGCCAAGATACTCCAAGGGGTGAAATTTCACATACATTTAGGGCCTTCCACCCATTTTGAGCTTATTTGGACAAAGTTGCCAATGCAACTTTTGCAAACCCTAGAAATGGGCAGAAATGGATTTGTGTAGATCCAGTGGAGTAAATCATTTCTCCTTGATGTGCCACTTGGTGTGGTAGCCTTATTTGGTCACATCATCAGGCTCACCAAAGTTGGGGTCTTGGAGAAAAAGTTGGTAGTGCAAAGTAGTTCAAACTTGATTCTGGTCAGAGAGGGTTTTGAGGCACTTTGACCAAGACTTCCTCTTCTCCAACCTGTGCCATTTGGTCCAGATGCATCATTAGACCAATGAAGCATGTCCACCAAGTTTGAGAACATTTGGACATACTTGGCATTGTAAAGTTGATCAAACTTCAGAATGGACAGAGATAGTTTTGAGGGGTTTTGATGGTGTTATCTTGTTCTCCAAGTCATGAGGCTTGGCAAGATCATCTAATATGTCATATGTGACATGATAGAATTTTCCTGGAATTTTTGGAGAATATTTCCTTTGTAAATATTTCAAAAGCTTGAAATATCCAGAAAGGGTTTTAGAGGGATTTGACCAATATTTTGAACATGACCAGGTGTTGAAACTCTTATATATGGACAATATATGTCCTATGAGTTTCCCTAAATTTTGTCAAATATTTTTAAAACAATAAAATAATTTTTCCCTATTAAAGACCATTTCTGGCCTTAAGAAAAAGCCTTTAAATAAAATAGTAAAACAATTTTTAAAATTATAGGTTTGTGGTTCCTGGGCATCCTATATCTAATAGGAGTCAAATATATTTTTGGAATGATTTTTACTGCCCTTAATCAAGTACTTGCAGTGCAAACCTCAATTCAGGGGTTTTTGGAAAACTAATTTTAGAAAATACTTTCTGGCCAAATTATTTTTGTAAGAAAATTCTATATAGCACTATTCACCTGGCATGGTCATTGGTCAGGAGCTTGGGGTAAGGAGATGGAATTTAGAGGGTAGAGTAGTTGACTTCAAGAAGCACTTGAAAGAAACACAGAGAGGAAACCAACTCCAAATAAAAGCCAAATAATGCAAAAAAAAAGTTTTTGTTGGTCCAAACTTTCATGCTTTAATAATGAAAATGAAATGTTACAAAATGCAGGGTGTGACAGACCTACCCCCCTTACAAGAATCTCGTCCCCGAGATTCCTAAACTAGGCTTAAAAGAGATACGGAAATTCGGATCTAAGGTAGTCTTCACGCTCCCAAGTTGCTTCTGCTTCAGTGTGGTTGCTCCATTGGACCTTGAAGTACTTGATGGTGCGCCTTCGAGTGCGTCGCTCAGCCTCATCCAGAATGCAGATGGGCCGCTCACGATAAGTCAAATCAGGTTGAAGATCAACGGCTTGGTGATTGACGTCCTTGTAGAGGTCGGGCTTGTCTGGAACTTGGAGACACTTCCGGAGTTGTGACACGTGGAACACGTTGTGCACATCAGAAAGTTCAGGTGGAAGTTCCAACTGGTAAGCCACTTCTCCTCGTCGCTCAGTGATCTTGAAGGGCCCAATGTATCTCGGAGCGAGCTTTCCCTTGACATGAAAGCGCTGGGCTCCTTTGAGAGGGGTGACCCGGAGATAGACATGGTCTCCAACTCGGAAGTTTATGTCTCTGCGACGTGAGTCCGCATAGCTCTTCTGCCTTGACTTGGCAGACTTCAGACGCTCTCTGACAAGCTGGACTTGCTCTTCTGCTTCACGAAGGATATCAGGCCCAAAGACAAGTCCTTCTCCGGTCTCCGACCAGTTGAGAGGTGTACGGCACTTCCGCCCGTATAACACTTCAAATGGTGCCATCCGAAGGCTGGCCTGATAACTGTTGTTGTAAGAGAACTCGGCGAAAGGGAGGCAATCTTCCCACTTAGCTCCATAAGCTAAGACACAGGCTCGGAGCATGTCTTCGAGTATTTGATTCACTCGCTCGGTCTGACCTCCAGTCTGTGGGTGGAAAGCAGTGCTGAAGGACAACTTGGTCCCCATAGCCTCCTGGAATTTCTTCCAAAACCTTGAGGTGAACTGGGTTCCTCGATCTGACACAATCTCCTTGGGAACACCATGAAGGCTCACGATTCGGTTGATGTAGAGACTGGCTAACTGGTTCCCCTTGTAGGTCGTCTTGACAGGAATGAAGTGGGCCACCTTGGTCAAATGGTCAACGATGACCCATATTGAGTCATGTCCCTTGCTTGACCTGGGTAAACCGGTGATGAAGTCCATCCCAACTCTGTCCCACTTCCATTCAGGCACCTTAAGGGGTTGCAACAATCCAGCGGGTCGCTGATGCTCAGCTTTGACTCTCTGGCATACGTCGCATTTTGCAACATAGGTGGCAATCTCCCTTTTCATCCCGTGCCACCAAAATCTTTCCTTCAGGTCTTGATACATCTTGGTGCCTCCAGGGTGGATGGAATATGGGCTGTCATGAGCTTCTTGCAAGATCAGGTTCTTGAGCTCAACCTTGTTGGGCACGCAGATGCGATTCCCAAACCACACAATTCCTTCCTCATCTTCTGAGAATCCTGAGGCTTTGCCTGCCTTGATCTTCCTCTTGATGCCTTCAATACTCTCATGCCCCTTCTGAGCTTTCTTGATGTCATCCATCAAGGTAGGCTTAACTTCGAGGCTGGCCAAGAATCCTGGTGCAACCAGTTCCAACCCGAAGCTTTCAAGTTCTTCATACAAGGCGGGTAGCTTGTGCTTTAGCATAGCATTCAAGGAGCAAGCCTTCCTGCTCAACGCGTCTGCTACCACATTAGCCTTTCCAGGGTGGTATTGAACACTGAGGTCATAATCCTTTATCAACTCCAGCCATCTTCTCTGCCTCATGTTCAATTCCCTCTGAGTGAAAATATACTTCAGACTTTTGTGATCCGTGTATATCTCACATCGCTTCCCCAAGAGGTAATGTCGCCAAGTCTTCAGGGCATGAACCACTGCTGCTAGCTCAAGGTCATGAGTAGCGTAGTTCTCTTCGTGAGGTCGTAGCTGCCTTGAAAGGTAGGCCACGACTCTGCCTTCTTGCATCAGAACACCTCCCAGTCCGATTCTTGACGCATCACAATATATCACAAACTCCTTGTGTATATCTGGTGTGGCCAGAACTGGAGCGGTGGTTAGCCTCTTCTTCAGCTCCTGGAAGCTTTCTTCGCACTTCGGCGTCCATTCGAACTTCTTGTCCTTCTTCAAGAGCTGAGTCATGGGTCGGGCAATGCTCGAAAACCCTTCAACGAACTTGCGGTAATATCCCGCGAGTCCGAGGAAGCTTCTGACTTCCTTCACATTGCTCGGGGATTGCCATTCAGTCACGGCTTCTATCTTGGCAGGGTCGACTGACAATCCCTCTTCTGTTAGAACATGTCCCAGAAATCCAACTTCACGCAGCCAGAATTCACACTTGCTGAACTTGGCATACAGTTGGTGCTCTCGAAGCTTGTCTAGGACCATCCTCAAGTGTTGCTCGTGCTCTTCTTCCGACTTCGAGAAGACAAGAATGTCATCAATGAAGACGACGACGAACTTGTCCAAATATTCCATGAAGACCTTATTCATGAGATACATGAAGTAAGCTGGGGCATTGGTCAACCCAAAGGACATGACCGTGCATTCATACAGGCCATATCTGGTTACGAATGCCGTCTTCGGAATATCTTGGGGTCTGATCTTCAGTTGGTAGTACCCAGATCTGAGGTCGATCTTGGAGAACACCTTGGCCCCATTGAGTTGATCAAACAGATCTTCAATCTTGGGAAGTGGGTACTTGTTCTTGATTGTAACCTCGTTGAGGGAGCGGTAGTCAATGCATAAGCGGATGGTACCGTCCTTCTTTGCCACAAACAGAATAGGTGATCCCCAAGGGGAGGCACTAGTGCGGATAAATCCCTTCCTCAACTGCTCTTCCAACTGCTTCTTCAATTCTGCTAACTCCTCCGATCCCATCCTATAAGGCTTCTTATAGATGGGTCCTGCTCCGGGTATGAGCTCGATGATGAACTCAATGTCTCGGTCAGGAGGCATTCCTGGTAGCTCATCAGGAAAAACATCGGAATACTCGCATACTACCGGCAATTGTTCCAATCCAACTTCAGTCAGACAGTTGGCTTGGTTGGCTTGAGCAGAAGAGGGGTTGGAGGCAAATTTGACTTTGACTCCTCGGTCATTGGTCATAGTGACCGTCCGGTTGGCGCAATCAATCAAGCCTTGGTGCTTGCTGAGCCAATCCATTCCCAAGATCACATCCAAGCCTTGTGATTTTAGGATGATAAGGTCTGCTAGGAAGTCTACCCCGTTAATGGTAATCCCGACTCCTTTACATCCTATCTTGGCTCTCATCTCTGCTCCGGGGGTTTGTACCACCATAGGGTTATTCAGGGGTGTAGGGGTCATGCCACTTTTTAATGCAAAACTTTGGGTGACAAAAGAATGCGTGGCTCCAGAATCAAACAAAATAGTTGCGGGTGCTGAATTAACAAGGAACGTACCCAGCACGACGTCCGGGTCTTCCTGGGCTTCTTCCGCGGTGACATGATTCACACGACCCCTGCCATTGTTGGGCAAGTTGCGGGGAGCTTGGTTCCTTGGTGGCATTCCACGGCCTTGTCCCGGGTTCTGCGCATTGGGGCGCGGGGCGTCAGGTTTCTTGTTGGGGCAATTCTTGGAGTAATGCCCTGGCTGTCCACATCCGAAACAAGTGACTTGATTGGGGACGACGCCCTTGCCAGCATTGTTATTGGGGTTGTTGTAAGCTGGCCTGGGGTTGGCATACTGCTGAGGTGGATAGTTGGTGCGAGGTGCAGGAGCTCTTGGCTGCTGATAGGTTGGCTTGACCGGGGCTGGCTGCCACGGGCGAGGCTTCTGGTTGCTGGAGCTACCCTTGCTGATCATCTTGCGCTTACGAGTGTCATCCAAGGCACGTCGCTTGTCCTCAAGCATGAGTGCCTTGTTCACCAGATCAGGAAAGGTTGGGCAGTCACACACAACAAGCGAGTACTGCAGAGTCTGGTTAAGGCCTTCCATGAAGCGCTCCCTTTTGGCAGCATCAGTGCTGACATCCTCAGGGGCATACCTTGAGAGAACACTGAACTTCTGCATGTACTCCTTGACAGTGCTACTACCTTGCTTCAGGGCTCGGAACTCACGCTTCTTGATGGCCATGATTCCAGAAGGGATGTGGGCCTTGCGGAATTCCGTCTTGAAGGTGTCCCAAGTGATGTCTTGCTCAACATGCATAGCCTTGAATCCATCCCACCAAGCTCTAGCAGTCCCCCCGAGACAGTGGGCAGCATACGCCACTTTATCACGGTCCTCAGTGCATCCGACTAGTGCCAGCAGATCTTCAATGGTGCGGACCCAGTCGTCTGCATCCAGGGGTTCAGCAGTCTCGATGAAAGTGGGTGGTGCATGCTTCTTGAATTCCACCAGTGTGGAACGTCCATGGCCGTGCCCCGCCGGCTGGCGGTTGACAGCCTGAGCAATCATCTGGAGGGCTGCAGTGTTGGCTTGGCGCTCCTCTCGAAAGGCTTGGAGAAGCTGAGCCATATCCATGCTTGGAGGAGGTGGTGGTGGTGGAGTCTGTCCTTGGGCTTGGTCCTGGCTGGCTCCGGCCTCAGCAGAACCTCCGGCTTCTTGCGGCTGGGTAGAGGTACCAGTACGTGTTACAACAGGCATCCTGTTGGAGCGGTCAAGGTCTCATGATTGGGAACAACAATGAGGGAAAGCAGTATAGATGGAATGCCTAGTAAGGGGGTGGTGTGACACAATTTAAGTAAAACAAAGGCCAGAAGGGCCAAACTCATGCATTAAAACCAAATGAGGAATGTAGTCGTTTACAAGTTCCCGAAGGGAAAGTACGACTTCATGAAAGCAAGCTGAACGCAAACGCAACATAACATGGTTTCACAAGAACCATTACAAGGACTCGACTTCGCAAAAGGGGTACACGACCTATCCTACCATAGGCTACGAGCTAGCCTATCCTAGTCCTGAACGGAGTCTAAGTGGTGGAATGCTCGGTCGGGTATTCTGGCTCCTCTGGGTCTTCCTCCTCATCTTCATCTGTCTTGGTCTCTTCATCGCTTGAGGAAGCGGGGGAGTGAAGGAGCTGAACACGGCGCTGCTTTGTTGGTGGCGTCGTGAAGAGGTTGCGGTACTCCTTTGCCGTCATACGGCGTGGCTGAGGTGTTCCCTTGGCAGGTGCGACCTGTGGGGGTCGTCCGCCTCGATAAGCTACTGCGGGCTGTCCAGGGGGTGCTCCATCCTTCTTGATCCTGTCTGCCTTCATCTGAACTATGCAGAGGAGCTCCTTGGTCTCGCGGAGTTCCTTTCGAAGCTCCGTCGACTCCGAGGCCAGGTGCTGTGCCAGACTGTCGGCACACAAGCTGAAGTAGGTCTGGAAGCGGAGAGAAAGTCCCTCGTCCATGGGTGGTGCTGGTGCGCTGCTCTCGTCATCACCTTCCTTACGATAAGGCAGGTAACGAGTGGCTGGCTCTCTCGCCATCTCTGGCAGGAGATCCCGGAGGCGAGTCAGCACCTTGAGGGCAGCAGTCTCCACGGCGAGGAGCAGTGTCGCCATCTGGGGTCCCTCAAAGAACCAGCTCGTCGGGGCGTCATTCGCCCTCACGACTACCTCCACGTGATACTCCCTCTTGGTGCTGTCGACCCAGTGCTCGTGGTAGGAGAAGGTGGGGACTCGAGTGAACTGGCACTTCCTGAGGCTATCCTCAAGAAGCACAGGAAACCCAGTGGTCAGGAAGTCCTCGGGTACGGCGGCCATCTACAAAAAGTGGAAGGGAAAGGGTCAATAAAGGAATGTGACCTATGTTTGAGATACTAACATAAACATAGGTATATGGGTAACCTGGTGGATAGTCTCGCTCTAACTAACGTCCATGCTAACTAAGGCTTCCAACAGTCAGGATGGCTCTGGTACCAGCTCTGTGGGGACCCTGACTCGCAAGTCGTGATCACCGAATGCACGTGTACAGTGATCCCAGAGATCAATGCTCACTGAACACACAGAAGCTGAATAACAAGAGTCTTACATCCATACATACCGTCTTACACAAATAGTGACCAACATGGTCAAGTCTTACATCGATAAAGCCTTAAGGGCTGAACATCAAATGAAACATAGCAGCGGAAATCGTCGTCGATAAGTAGAACCCATGCCATCTGCCTTAACCCTACAGGCATTCTGACTGGGAACGTCCTAGTTCGCATGATCGTCTCCAAAGAACTCTTCTTCGAACTCCGGTTCTCCCATGCCTGGTCAATTAAATAACCAGTGGCAAGCCAATGAGTACTTTGAATGTACTCGCAAGCAACCCATGATTTGGTTCAAGGTACAGTAATGCATGACATAGGTAAAGTTTTGCATAAAGCTAGTTTTGAGTGCAGGACATGTTCAACATCCTATAAAGCATGCATCAAGAGAATTCAAGTAACCATAAGATCTGGTCACAGATATCAACATAAATAGAAAGGGGCACCAACCCATTTATCATAAACAGAGAGGGCACCAACCCATCTCAATCGTGTCAAGTCCTCTGACTTGATCCAAGACAACACCATCATCTCACACACACCGGGTTTGAAAACAAGTGGACGTAGCCCAAGAGCGGTTACCCAACTATCCTTGACCATGGACACGGCTATTCGAATAGTTTTACACTCTGCAGAGGTTGCACACTTTACCCACTAGATCCGGGGAACTTCCGTGTCATCCACGACCCGCGGTACCTCAAGTACCCGGGGTAAGCACCCGATCACTACCTTTCCCTAGACGACACTAACATGGAGTCCACTCGATTGGTAGTAACCCCCGTGCCGAACATTTCACATCATAAAGTTGTGGAGCCTCGCTCCCATTTTCATCACATACCACAAGCACGGGGTACCAACGGTGTGTCCGGTGCCCTGTGAAAACAGTCATGGCCGCCCTACCTGGCACGACCCCGTCCCAAGAGAGAGCACCAACTCTCCCCCGTCACTAGTAATGCGGGCTCCCAGCTAGTATCGGTCTAGGTACTCAATAATGCCCTTTCCCATATAAGGGTAGAGTGGTCGCGCATGTAAGGTTGGAATAACGGTCGCAACTCCGACCAATCCGTTTTGAAAACAACACACACCTTCCTTGGCACACCACTTCGTCATCAAGTGGTCACCCATCTCATCATCTCCCTCGGGCATAGGTGGCACCCGACGGGGTTTTCGAAAAGACTTTTGAAATCACATTGCCTCCTTCACCATGCACAAACCCACCCCATTTGCGTAGCATCTACATTTGCATTCTATCTACTCCCACCGGCATAACCCTCATAAGAAGGTAGGGCCATGCACACTGCAAGTATCAACGAGGAAGTAATCGTGGTAACCAACCCACGTGGTTCATCATCTCATCATGATTCCGATGCATCGATAATAAAGAGCTAAAAATGACATGCATATAAAGGGGTATCATAGTCATGGTCAAAGGGCTGCTTGCCTTGGTTGGCTTGATCTTCAAAGTCTTCAGGCTCTGCTCCTCCTTCTTCCTCAGCTACCTCGTCAAACACGGGATCTAACGTCGCAAGAAAACAACGGGAAAATAAGACAATAATAAAAACAGAAAAGTCAAAGTGCTCACAAAAATGTCAACTTATTTTTGTAAAATACTAAGAGGAAGGCTAGGAAGGGGACAACTTTTGGTTTTGGTTTTGGAGCAGCAAAATAGGAGTTATGGATTTTCAATGGCCTATTTAAATGCTAAAAACAACATTTAAATATTTACAGAGAAGAAAAGGTGGTTGGATTTGAGTGAAAGTTGCACCATTAAATAGGTTGCAATATTCTAGGAATTTAGAAATTGGAATCAATGCATTTGGATTAATATTCTGCCCTGTGGAATATTTGGAAATAATACAGAAAAGGAAAAAGAAAAACGGCGCTGTGCCACTGGGCCAGAGAGGCCACAGCAGCAGCAGGCCCAGGGGGGAAACCCAGCCCACGCGGCCGCCACGTCGAAGGCGTAAAGGCTGAATACGCCTTCGGCCGACGGCGGATCGGTGCGCGCGCGCGTGCACGTTTTAAACCTGACGGGTGGATCCCACCCGTCAGGGCGTGTGGCTGACGGGCCGGCCCCACGGCGGCCGTCGTCTACCTCCGGCCAGAGGCGACGGCGAGCTCGCCGGCGGCGGTACAGGGCATGGGAAGGGATGCGGAGACTACCGTCGGACTCAGGGGCGAGTCGCGGTTCTGGTGGTGGTGGAGACGGTCGCCGGAGTGGCCTGCTTCGCCGGCGACGAGGTCCCGCGGCGGAGGCGCTTCGGCGTCAGTGGCTCCGGCCGGTTCCGGCTGCAAAACAAGGGGAAACGAGGGGGGAAAGAATCAGTGGCGCCTCGCGGTTCCAGATCGAGAGAGAGCTGGGGCGGAGAAGGCCTGTACCGCGCGGACGCCGACGAGCCGAGGCGGCGGAGCTCGAGCTCGATCTCGAGCTCGGGTGGTTCTGGAGAGGAAGGAGTGGTGCGGGAGGCCGATTGGGTGTGTGGAGGGGCGACAGGGAGGAAGAGAGAGGCTCGGGGGCACCTTATATAGGCTGGCCGCGGTTCACCGTAGGCGTGGCCTACGGGCACCCGCGGGATCGGCTCTGGAGACCGTGGGAGAGGAGTTGGAGCTGTCCACGGCGCTCGTGGGGATGGATTAGGGCGCCAGTGAGAAGGAGAGAGAGCGGGGGAGGGTTCTGGCGCCCGCGCGTGTGAGGCCGGCCATTGGCCAAGCCGGGCGGCGTCGGGCACGCGCTGCAGGAGGGGAGAGAGAGGGAGAGACAATGGGGACGGCACGGCGGCGTGTCGCAGACGTCGAGACACATCAACTGGCGCGATGGGAAGGCACGAGGCGGTCGGGAGGCGCGGTGTCAACGGTCGGCGCTCTGGCAGGCGCTCCAGAGCGCGACTTTGGCCGGCATCCGCGGGTTTTCCGCGTCGCGCGCGCGTCCTTTTCTGTCTGGAGGCTACAGTGGAAGGGGGCAAAACCTGGAAAGAGCCTGGGATGCTCTGGGGTGCAGAGGGGAGAGAGAGAGGCTGGGAGAGAGAAGGGAAGCTGTTGTCCAGAGAGGACAAACGTGATTCCCTCCTTCCTCCACATTGCTTCCTCGGGTAGAAAAGTGTCTAAGTGACAGAGGGGAGTGAGGAGGGGTTGTGGCAAAAAGATGAACTCAAGGAGATTAGTGAAAGTGGCAAAAATAGGCCTTTTAGTATTCTGCCAGAAGGTGTTTGATGGAGTTTTGGGTAAGCTAATGACTCCCACTGGCCAAGATACTCCAAGGGGTGAAATTTCACATACATTTAGGGCCTTCCACCCATTTTGAGCTTATTTGGACAAAGTTGCCAATGCAACTTTTGCAAACCCTAGAAATGGGCAGAAATGGATTTGTGTAGATCCAGTGGAGTAAATCATTTCTCCTTGATGTGCCACTTGGTGTGGTAGCCTTATTTGGTCACATGATCAGGCTCACCAAAGTTGGGGTCTTGGAGAAAAAGTTGGTAGTGCAAAGTAGTTCAAACTTGATTCTGGTCAGAGAGGGTTTTGAGGCACTTTGACCAAGACTTCCTCTTCTCCAACCTGTGCCATTTGGTCCAGATGCATCATTAGACCAATGAAGCATGTCCACCAAGTTTGAGAACATTTGGATATACTTGGCATTGTAAAGTTGATCAAACTTCAGAATGGACAGAGATAGTTTTGAGGGGTTTTGATGGTGTTATCTTGTTCTCCAAGTCATGAGGCTTGGCAAGATCATCTAATATGTCATATGTGACATGATAGAATTTTCCTGGAATTTTTGGAGAATATTTCCTTTGTAAATATTTCAAAAGCTTGAAATATCCAGAAAGGGTTTTAGAGGGATTTGACCAATATTTTGAACATGACTAGGTGTTGAAACTCTTATATATGGACAATATATGTCCTATGAGTTTCCCTAAATTTTGTCAAATATTTTTAAAACAATAAAATAATTTTTCCCTATTAAAGACCATTTCTGGCCTTAAGAAAAAGCCTTTAAATAAAATAGTAAAACAATTTTTAAAATTATAGGTTTGTGGTTCCTGGGCATCCTATATCTAATAGGAGTCAAATATATTTTTGGAATGATTTTTACTGCCCTTAATCAAGTACTTGCAGTGCAAACCTCAATTCAGGGGTTTTTGGAAAACTAATTTTAGAAAATACTTTCTGGCCAAATTATTTTTGTAAGAAAATTCTATATAGCACTATTCACCTGGCATGGTCATTGGTCAGGAGCTTGGGGTAAGGAGATGGAATTTAGAGGGTAGAGTAGTTGACTTCAAGAAGCACTTGAAAGAAACACAGAGAGGAAACCAACTCCAAATAAAAGCCAAATAATGCAAAAAAAAAAGTTTTTGTTGGTCCAAACTTTCATGCTTTAATAATGAAAATGAAATGTTACAAAATGCAGGGTGTGACAGAGGACCTCGGTCCATCTGTCGGCCAGCAGGTCTTGATCAGCTTGAAGTTGCTGCTGCTTTTTCTTTAGGCTATTTGCTGTGGCCATTAGCCTGCGTTTGAAACGCTCTTGTTCGACAGGATCCTCAGGCACGACGAATTCGTCGTCGTCGAGCCTTGCCTCGTCTCCGGAGGGAGGTATGTAATTATCATCCTCGACCTCTTCGTCTGCCGCTCTCTCGTGAGGGCTGGCTTCTGCATCCTCCTACGCTGAATCTTGCTGGAGGGGATTGTCTTCGGCACTTTCTGGGGTGTTATTATCTCCTGTGCCGAAATCTCCATTCTTGCTGTGGCGGGATTTAGAGCGGCGCCGCTAACGTCGGCGCTTGGGCTGTTTCTTTAGGGAATCTGCCTCTGCTGCTTCTTCGGCATCCCCATCTTTTGGGGTGTCCACCATGTATATGTCGTATGACGAGGTGGTCTTCCAATGCCCTGTAGGCGCTGGTTCTTGATCGTCTCCGGCATCATCGTCCATACCGTCGATGTCTTCGGAGTCGTAGTCTAGCATGTTTGTTAGATCGTCGACAGTTGCTACAAAGTGGGTGGTGGGTGGGCTTTGAATTTCTTCGTCGTCCACATCCCAACCATCCTGGCCGTAGTCCGGCCAGGGCTCTCTGGATAGCGAGAGATGCTTTAGTGAATTTAGGATGTCGCCGAAGGGTGAGTGCTGAAAGATGTCCGTAGCGGTGAACTCCATGATCGGCCCCCAATCGAATTCGATTGGCAGGGGCGCAGGAGGTTCGGAGTCCGGCAGGGAGTCCGGCACCTCGGAGTCATGAGCTTTATAATGGACGGGGTCAGTGTTCGGCTCCATCGCCGTGGAACTTGCAGCTTCCGAGGCGGTGTCCAGCCACCCCTCCTCGATCTGCGCGATCGGCTCCGGACTATGGGTCGGAGCGGATTCGTGTGCGGCCTCCAAGGTACTGTCCGGCGGCAGAGTTAGATCGTGCCCATCGTGACAGTGCGGCACGCTCGGCTGCGGCTCGGATCCATCGAAGATCAAGTCTCCGCGGATATCCGCCGTGAAGTTTAGGCTTCCAAATCTGACCTGATGGCCAGGGTCGTAGCTTTCGATATGCTCCAGATGGCCAAGTGAATTGGCTCGCAGTGCAAAGCCGACGAATACGAAGATCTGTCCGGGGAGAAAAGTCTCACCCTGGACGGCGTTGTTGTTGATTGAAGAAGCCATCAAGCCTATCGGTGACGACACAGAGGAACTCTCAATGAAAGCATCAATGTCGGTGTCAAAACCGGCGGATCTCGGGTAGGGGGTCCCGAACTGTGCGTCTAGGCAGATGGTAACAGGAGACAAGGGACACGATGTTTTTACCCAGGTTCGGGCCCTCTCGATGGAGGTAAAACCCTACTACTGCTTGATTGATATTGATGATATGGGTAGTACAAGAGTGGATCTACCACGAGATCAAGGAGGCTAAACCCTAGAAGCTAGCCTATGGTATGATTATTGTAATGGTTGTTCGTCCTACGGACTAAAACCCTTCGGTTTATATAGACACCGGGGAGGGCTAGGGTTACACAGAGTCGGTTACAATGGTAGGAGATCTAAATATCCGTATCACCAAGCTTGCCTTCCACGCCAAGGAAAGTCCCATCCGGACATGGGACGAAGTCTTCAATCTTGTATCTTCATAGTCTTGGAGTCCGGCTGACGATGATAGTCCAGCTATCCGGACACCCCCTAGTCCAGGACTCCCTCAGTGATCCTTACTGCCTAACTGCTATTAGTCATGTACTTTCATATCATTACATACTTGACTATGGCTTGTTTAGGTTAGTTTATCTTCCACTGCATATCAATTAGGTTGTTTCTGTTGTTTTTCTTCGAAACTTCCAAGTTTTGAAGACTTTCATAAAAATCACCTATTCACGCCCCCCCCCCTCTAGTCGATACTAGCACTTTCAATTGGTATCAGAGCAAGGTACTCCCTTGTTCTGTGTGATTCGGTTTAACCACCTGGAGTTTGAGCTATGTCGACTGCAGGATTGAGGAACATATCGTGTCCCACCTTTGACGGTCATGAGTATCCCCGATGGAAGGCCATGACGAAGAAGCTACTCATGTCCAAGGATAGCGAACTGTGGACCGTCACTGAGATTGGACTCACTGATCTATGCAAGATGGCAGAGGCGGATGACATTCGCAAGTATACGCTACTGAACCTCACAGCGAAGGATGTCATCTGCTGTCATTTGTCCAGAAATCAGTTCAGGAATGTTATGCACCTCAATCACGCGAAGCTAATCTGGGACTGGCTTTCTGACGTATACGAAGGTCATCGCACTCGTCATGATCCACGGTTTGAGGACTACAAGGAATCTCTCAAGGAGATGACCTTTGCACCTGAATCATCATCATCCTCATCGTGCCACATGGCAAGGGGTGATAAGGTAACTGAATGCTATCTTTCTGAATCTAGTGATGATGAATCAGGTGATGAATTTGGGCCCAGTTATGACAAGCTTGCTTCCCTTGCCACTAAACAACAAAGAATCTTGGAAAAGGTTCAAGACATGCTTAGTAAGAGCGATGATATGTTGGGTGAGGAAATGGATTAGTCAAAAGCTTTGGCTGATAGTCTTCATAGACTTCATGCTAAGTTTGACGCCCTTCAAGATCAACATAATGCTCTCTTATCTGATCATGAGAAGCTTTCTTCTGAATGTCTTCAAAGAAAGCTAGACCTTGAAAAGATAAGAGTGGATTATGAAGATCTTCAGAAGGAGCGAGACTCACTTCGCGCTCAACAGATCAGTTCCGCTCAGGAAGGATTTGAACCACCATGTCTAAAATGCATTGAGCGTGATAACGCTACATCTGTTGCTGAATGTTCCACTCCAGCTACTGTTTCATTGTCTTCACCTACTGATGTGGTCACTAACCCCTCTGCGGAGGATACCACTGCTGTTGCTGATGAAAATGCTATGTTGAAGACATTGCTTGAAACAGGGATGTACAAAAGTTTGAAGGGACATCAGACTCTCTGCGATGCCTCAAAAAGCAGATTCTGAACCGAAACCCTAGGAAAGAGGGTGTTGGGTTCGAAAGGAAAATGAACGTTGATGGTTCGTACTGGAAGCCTGAGCAGTACCCCAAAACCACATGGGTTGCTGCAAAGGAACCTTCAGTAGATCCATCTACCTTATCTGGCTTTACCTGTGATAATCCTATTATCATTGATGAATCCTTTGATGCAAACTATAAGTTGTTCAAAAATCAGAATGGTGAAGTGTTTGCCAGGTACATTGGTACTAACTGCAGGAATGGACCACCTATGAAGAAGATCTGGGTACCTAAGCGGTACATTGAGAATCTTCTTGTGAATGTCGTCATGACACCACCTAGGAAGAAGACAAACCCCAGAC
Organism: Triticum aestivum; assembly: GCF_018294505.1. Lineage (NCBI taxonomy): Eukaryota > Viridiplantae > Streptophyta > Magnoliopsida > Poales > Poaceae > Triticum > Triticum aestivum. Next base: position 136,497,596 of record NC_057810.1, on the reverse strand, counting down.
CTATAGCTTCATATGGCCCAAAGGCTTCATACAGATACAGGACTCACATGAGTAATGCTAATGTTTTGCAGGGAAATCATACTGAGACTTATGAATATGAGCGTGTATCTTCGAACCGCTATGTTCATAGGACTAAGAACTTTTCTGCTTATTCATATGAGTATCATTCATCTCCTGCAAGGCTATTTGCTAGGGCTTCAAAGCCAAAATTCTCAGATGCTACACTTAGACTCATTGCTTCTAAGCCCCCACTGAAAATGTGGGTGGCAAAGAAGAACTAACTCTCTTTTGCAGAAAAGGGTCTCCAGCCAGCAATCAATGGCGTCCGATACTATTGCTGGGGACCTAAAACTCACTAAGGACGCACGATGAAATGTCATTCTATATACTTCATCTGAATTTCTTATCAGTCGTACTATGTCCTAACTTTGATATAAGCTGTGAATGTCCCTATATGTATCAAATGCATATGCTTCACAACACTTGTGTGAAGCCTATCCTCCTAACTGCACTGTAGGGTACATCACCAAAAGCTTTAGAATGGATTATGGACAGTGGATGCACAAATCATATGACTGGTGATCGAAGTCTTCTCATGGACTCAACCTTACGTCCATCCGACAAGAGTCACATCACATTTGTTGACACTGGTAAAAGCAAAGTATAGGGTCTAGGTAGAGTTGCAATCTCAAAGGATCAACACATGGATAAAGTGATGCTTGTTGAATCCCTTGGTTTCAACTTAATGTCTGTCTCAATGCTTTGTGTCTTGAACATGATTGTGATATTTGGCAAATATCGTCGCCTTGTACTAATGGAATCTGACAAATCTCTAGTCTTTGAAGTGTATCGAAAAGATGATATGTACATGGTAGATTTCTCAGCAGGTCCACAGCTTGCCGTATGTCTTCTCACAAAAGCTTCAGAATGCTGGCTCTGGCATCGAAGGCTGGGACATGCTGGCATGAGGAACTTACACTCACTCGTCAAGAAGAAGTATGTCATAGGCATCGAAGATGTCAAGTTCAAGAAGGATCGTCTATGTGGTGCCTGTGAAGCCGGAAAGATGACAAGGGCAAAGCACCCCTCAAAGACAATCATGACAACATCTCAATCCTTCGAGCTATTACACATGGACTTGTTCGGACCTACTCACTACTCCACCCTCACAACAACTGTCTGTCTCTATGGCTTCGTCATTGTTGATGACTACTCAAGATACACATGGGTTCATATAATTCTTTACAAGACTGAAGTGCAAGATGTCTTCAGGCGCTTCGCAAATCGAGCAATGAACAATTATGGTGTGAAGATCAAGCACATCAGAAGTGACAATGGCACTGAATTCAAGAACACTTGACTTGATCTGTATCTGGATACAATGGGAATCACTCATGAGTTCTCTGCTCCATACACACCTCAGCAAAACGGCATTGTTGAGCGCAAAAACAGAACCCTCATTGAGATGGCTCGAACAATGCTAGATGAGTACAAGACACCAAGAAAGTTCTGGCCTGAAGCTATTGATACTACATGTCATATCATCAACCGTGTGTACATTCATAAGCTTCTGAACAAAACATCATATGAGCTACTTACTGGCAAAAAGCCAAACGTCAGTTACTTCAGAGTATTTGAAGCAAGATGCTGGATAAAGGATCCCCATCATAAATCAAAATTTGCACCTAAGGCTCACGAAGGCTTCATGCTTGGCTATGGAAAGGATTCACACTCCTACAGAGTCTTCAACCTTTATCTCTACAAAATCGTTGAAACTGTGGACGTGAAATGTGATGAAACCAATGGTTCACAGAGAGAGATTTTGCCAAGCACACTGGATGAAGCTCCTTCAAACGAGGCAATCAAGCTGGTGGGAACTGGTGAAATCATGCCCTCTGAAGCACAGACTGGAGAGGAACTCATCACCTCTGCACCAAATCAACCTGAAGACAATGCTCAGTCCGAAGACAATCCTCCCAATGATAACAATGGTCAGCCAGAGCAAAATCTTCGTCTTGTTCATCCACGTGTTGCAAATGAAGTTCAAATAGAGAAGATAATTGACAGCATCAATGCACCTAGTCCGCTCACTCGATCAAGAGCAACACAGCTAGCAAACTTCTGTGGGCACTTTTCATTCATGTCAATATCAGAACCCAAGAAAGTTGCCGAAGCTTTTATGGAACCTGAATGGATTCAAGCCATGCAAGAAGAACTTCAACAGTTCAAACTGAATAATGTCTGGGAACTTGTCAAGCGACCTGATCCTCGCAAGCACAACATTATTGGAACAAAATGGATATATCGAAACAAGCAAGATGAGCATGGTCAAGTCGTCAGAAACAAAGCACGTCTTGTGGCTCAAGGATACACTCAAGTTGAAGGAATTGACTTTGATGAAACATTTGCTCCTGTTGCTAGGCTTGAAGCTATTCGCATACTGCTAGCCTACGCTAATCATCACAATATCTTGCTATATCAAATGGATGTAAAGAGTGCATTTCTCAATGGCAAGATTGAAGAAGAAGTGTATGTCGCACAACCACCTGGCTTTGAAGATCCAAAACATCCTGATATGGTGTACAAGCTAAACAAGGCACTGTATGGCCTCAAACAAGCCCCTCATGCCTGGTATGATACAATCAAGGACTTCCTGAAGAGCAAAGGCTTCAAACCCGGATCCCTCGATACCACTCTCTTCATGAAGACATATGATGGTGAACTGTTTGTGTGCCAAATATATGTGGATGACATAATCTTCGGATGCACCAACCAGAAGTACAGTGATGAGTTTGGGGTACATGATGCAAGAGCAATATCAAATGTCCATGATGGGTGAGCTGAAGTTCTTCCTTGGTCTTCAAATTCGTCAGCAGAGGAATGACATCTTCATATCTCAAGAGAAATACCTCAAGGATTGCCTGAAGAAGTTTGGAATGGAAGACTGCAAAGGCTACACGACGCCAATGCCAGCCAAACACCATCTTGGTCCCGACGACAATGGTAAAGAGTTCGATCAAAAGGTATACCGCTCCATGATTGGTTCTTTGCTTTATTTATGTGCATCTAGGCCAGATATTATGCTTAGTGTTTGCATGTGTGCTCGATACCAAGCGGCACCAAAGGAATCGCATCACTTAGCTGTGAAGCGAATTCTTCGATATTTGGCTTACACCCCAACACTCGGATTATGGTATCCCAAGGGCTCAAGATTCGATTTGGTTGGATTCTTGGATGCTGATTATGCTGGTGACAAGGTGGATCGCAAGTCTACATCTGGCACATGTCATTTTCTTGGTCGATCACTTGTCTGTTGATCTTCGAAGAAGCAGAACTATGTATCACTCTCAACTGTTGAATCTGAATACATTGCTGCTGGATCCTGTTGTGCTCAGCTTCTATGGATGAAGCAAACTCTCAAGGACTATGGCATCAACCTGAAACAAATACCTCTCTTCTGCGACAACGAGAGTGCCATCAAAATAGCCAACAATCCAGTCCAACACTCGAAGACAAAGCACATTGAAATTCGTCATCACTTTCTCAGAGATCATGTTATGAAGAAAGACATCGATATCATTCATGTGAGCACTGAAGAGCAACTGGCAGATATCTTCACAAAGCCCTTGGATGAGAAAAGGTTTTGCAAGTTACGGTGTGAGCTAAATATCTTAGAATCCTCTAATGTCCTGTGATCAGGCACACATCCTAACACTTATGCATGTTGATGACTTAGATGTGCAACACACAAAGTAAGGTATATCTTCAATCAATGAAGATTTACACTCTGAGTGTGAACATATTAACATGGAATTTGACTTCGGAGCGCCACGATAATTGTGCGCCGTGTCTGGGTCTAATACTTCATATACAGTGGGTAACGCCACCACCAACTTTTCTTGTTTGAAGTGTTTCACTCAAGGCGTTATATTGCAATGATTTCTCATTTGGTTTGTCTTCAGTTTCAATTTGTCTTCACGACTTTCTGCACTATGATGATTTGATTGCTTTCTGATATATATATATATATATATATATATATATATATATATATATATATATATATACTAGTGTTCTGTCCTCTACAGCATTCACTTATAGCTATGTCTTCAAGATTGGATCTTTTGAACTAAGTGAATCTAATCGGACTAACCTCTCTATGCTTCCTATCTCAAAATCTAACTGTCCAAATCATATGCATTCTATTGAAACTGTCGAATGTCTTCTCTGCGTCCTAGTCAGCAGAAGGCAAAGAGATAAACATTAAATCTGTTTTTAAAGGCTTATCTTTACTGTTGAAATCCGGAGAAGCCGAAACAACTATCCGACATGCCTAGCGGGCGTGGGAACGTGGGACAACCCTGAGTGTGTTGCATGCTTGCCACGTGCCCCTCAGATGTGAACTGCCAGGGGCACCAGCGTAATTGCGCTGTGTCTCTCACCTACTTATAAATACCTGTCCCCCTGCGGTAAAGAAATACTACTTCCACCTCTCCACCTCCGTCAAAACCCTAGCGCCACCGCTAGCTCGCGACGACACCGGCGACGAAGCGCTTAGCTGCCGCTACTTCTCCGACGCCGTCCTCACGCCGGCCGCGGACATCGTCCTCTCCACCGTTACCGTAGGTGTCCTCCGTCGCCAAGTTAGGGCACGGTGGGCTGAACTGCTCGGTCTCCTATTCCTCCATCTAGCAGTTCTTCGTGTGGTAATTATAACTCTATTTTTACCACCTTTTTGATCTTCAAGATTCATCCTGTTTATCGAAAGTAGTTTCTATCTATTCAAAGCTAGATCTATTCCGTCTGCATCTCATACTGCTTAGTCGATTCACTTAGACTTCTTCTAGTTTGATTCCACACTTGTACTTATTCACGGATTGGTACAAATCTGGAACCAACTCACCTATATAAGTGAATGTCTTTGCAACATGAGGTCAATGTCTTCAAACTGATTTATCTTCAAAATCTTCTGAGAATGCATATGACCTCTTCCCCTTCCCTCGCATCTCTAATGCTGTCACAGGTACATGTCTGTGGGAGAATCCCTTGGTTCTCATAGCCTGCATTCATTTGCAGAATACTTACAGCATCATATAAATTCTCCTAAAGCCAGTTCCTGCTTGACCAGCATGCGCAAATCTCTGAAGCCTTTGAACGTATTGAAGCCTTTCAGCTTAAAGTTCATGGCAACAGAAAAATCAGCAAGGAAGGGTGGCAGACAGCGCAGAGAAGGTACATCTAAGGATCTGCCTGACGATTTAGCAGAAATGTACAAGACAGATCCAGAAGAGAATTATCATAAGAGGAAGACGTGAATCCAATGGATTCGACGCTATTGGGCTGAGGAGTGGTTCAAATATAAGTTTGTCACAAAGGAATATGCAGAGAAGCATGCCATCAAGAGACCTTGGGGCGATATCCTCTATCGAAGCCTTCAACCCAAGAGCCGAGCTGAAGCCATTGAACAAGGCTTCTATCCATGCATGGTCCGTGGGCCACAGCCTGCGAACGCAGATCCCACTTCACTAATATGGTGTCGTGACGATTCGCTCTTCAAGCGCAACTATCAGTTTGCTGTGGCTTTGGCCAAGAAGAACAAGAAGGCCTTGGGTTTGGACTTCAACCCAGGTCCCTCTGCTCCCCGTGCTGATGGCTCCCGTGAAGCTAATCCCAATGCCATTGGCCCCTACGCCAACCTTGACGGCCTCATCACCTACATCATGGTCCAAGGTGCCAAAGTAGATCATTCTGACAATGGTGCTGACTCTGATGAAGCCCCTGTTCCTCCTCCAAAGCCGCAGAAGCAAAAGAAGTCCAAGGCTTCAACCTCAACTGCACCTCCGAAGACTTTGCGTGCGAAGCCACTGGCCACTGCACCTCCTGAAGCCAGTGTGCAATCTGAAGATCTGTCCCGTGTCTCCAAGAGAACGGAGAAGAAGAAGCAGCTTGTTAGACCATCTGATCAAAGAGCCTTGACTCCTGCCACAATTCTGCATGACAAACCCATTGATCTATCAAGTGATGAAGATCTTGCTGGTGATGCTCTTGAGCAGCTGATAAAGAGCAAAGAAGAAGCAGAAATCTTTAGCAACCTGCCTCTATTTGATGTGGCCATTATTCACAATTTCATTGATGAATGGTTCGACACCCCCAACGTCAGCTTTGAAGACTTACAGCTCCCAATTGGCCTCAGTGTCGCCTTCAATGGCGCCATTGCTTCTGAGCTAGCCCTTTCTCAGCGCATAGTTGAGCTCAAGAACAAGATTGACTTTGAGAAGGCTCAATTCAAGAAGCATGTGGCCAAGCTAAGTGTTCAAGACGTCCCCAACTTCAAGGTCATGCTGAATGAACTTAAAGAAGCTTTTCTGAAGAAACGCCAAGAAGCTCAGGGCTCTCAAGAATGCATGAAGCTTTTAGCTGATAAGTGTGTGCTTGCCTACAATGAGGCTGAGAAGCGCAAGTCACTTGGTCGTCCTGGCATTGATCCCAGGATGGCTGCAAAAAGGAAGAACAAGTGCCCTGCTGATCAGCCTGAACTTTCAAGGCAAGAAGCCCCTCGCATTATCTTCCCTAGCAGCATGACTGGCTCGAAGCCAAAGGTCACCACCACAGCTTCAGAATAGAAGAAGACAAGGGCTGCAAAGGCTGAAGCCAGAAAGAGAAAGCATACTGAAGCCTCTGATGCCGCTGCCTCCAAGAAGAAGCGCAAGACCAAGAAGACTAGGGCTGCTTCCACAGAGCCCTTAGTCATTGAACCCATTTCCGTGGTTCGCCCTGTATCTGTTCATCAAGAACGAAGAATGGTTGTCCATGAGCCTGCTACCACAGAGGCTCATGAAGCTGAAGATATTCCAGCAGCTGAACACACCGCTGCTGAAGACATTGGTCAAGATGACAATGTAAATGATGTTGAAGTTCTTCCTCAGATTGAACATCAAGTGGTATCATCGCCTGTTCGTATGAACAGCAAACTCATCAGCATTGGTCGTCCATTGACGCCAATTGCTCAGGATGCATCGTGGGCTGATCACCCACAACAACAACAAGACTCCCCTAGTACTCCCCAACAACAACAACAAGCTACTCCCCCAGTGCAAGAAGAGGATGAAGACTTTCAGGCTCACCCAACTCCATCTCCCAACTTGAAGCCAGCACTTCGCAGGCTTCGCAGAGGACAAAGGCCTGAAGTCCCTCTGTCGAGCGTTCCCGAAGGAGAAGTGCAACGTTCACCTGTTGCACACCAAGTGTTTTCTGAACCAGCTCCAACAGTAAACATCTTCGAGTCTGAAGCACATGCTGCTGAAGACATTCCGGTTGCATCAGCGGAAGAAAATGAAGAAGAAGTACGTGTCCCAACTCCCCCAGCGATTGAAGAAGAAGAAGTTCATGATCTGAACGTGCCTGTGCCCGACCCTCCTGCTCTTCAAGAGGAGGTTGAAAATGTTGAGGCTGCCACCATCAACGCCAATACAACCAGTGACGTAGTCATGGCTGATGCTAATGTTGAGCCTGCACCAACCAGTGTGCCTGAAACTAATGAGGCCACTGTGCCTGAAGCAAATGTGTCCCCTGAACCTGAAACCCATGAGGATGTTGCCCCTGAAGTCAATGAGGATGTTGCACCTGCAGCTCATGAGACTGCTGCACCTGACGCCAATGAGGAGGCTGCACCTGAAGCAAATATGACAACTGCTCCCGAAACACCTGTTGTGCAGCCAGACTCCTCTGATGTTGCCCCTGCTCCTGTTCCGCCACCAAGGCCTCACACTATTGAGAAAGCATACGATCACGGTCAGCTTGTCACTGTCTGATGGCCCGTTCTGGTGCCCCCGCCTTCTGCCTCAGGACCCCAATTTGACCATCATGTTGAGCATCGGCCTCAGGTCCAGAAGCCAAAGCCCAGATTGCCACAGTTTCCAGGTACTGCCAACTCCCCTGGGTCCTTCAATGCAAATGGCTTCAAGAGCCACAATACCTTCTTTGATAGCGCCAAGAACCCCTACTCCAAGCCAAGAATTTCCTCAGATCGGTTCTGGAGCTATCAGCAGAGAAGCTATTACTCATGCGTGCTATATGATCAAGCGCGCATTTTTCCCCATATGCGCCTTGACACTGAAGCTATTGCTGGACTGTCGTGCTTACAAGAAGCACTTGACTGCTTTCGTGATGCTGGTCTGCTCCACTTTGTGACAGACAAGGAACATTGGAATGAAGACTTATTGCTTCAATTCTATGACACTCTGCACATTCGCGGCTAGTACAGAGACATCAAGACTTGGGTTCTCGAGTGGATGACTGGAAATGTTCATCATGAAGCCAAAGCTATGGATATCATCGAGCTTACTGGGCTAGCCACTCTTGGAGAACTGTATGAGCCTAACTGTCAGCTACACTGCAATGCTGTGGAGAGCATCTTTCACAAGCCAGAACCCAATATGAGCCAGATGCTGAGTATGATGAAGCCTTTGCCATCTGACGCTGAGTATCCCACACATTTCTTTGTTGAAGACCTTGAGTATCTGCCTCGCACCATATATCATATCATTAGGCGAACTCTATGGCCAGTCAAGGGACACTCATCAGCGGCCAAGCTTGAAGGAGCTATGAAGACTTTGGTCTTCTACATTCTCAATGGCATCAGCTTCAACACTCAGGAATTCTTCATAAGGCAACTTGCTGCTTCCGGCTCTGACCTATTTGGTCTGAAGTTTTATGCTCCATGGGTCATGTGCCTCATCAAGCGACACTCATCTGTCAATTATCAGCCCTCTGCTCGCAATCACATAATATTTCTGCCCGAGGTTGATCTATCAGTTGATGCTGTATACTCTGACCCTGCCAAGACGCCACTTTGTCTTCAGAACATCGAGCACCAAAGCTTCACTCAGCCTATTGAAGGTGTTCAAGCAGCAACAAGATTCTATCCACTGGCTGGTAACACCCGTCTAACTCACAGAGCGCCAACTGAAGCCTCTGAAAGCACCATTGCGCAAAGGCCTCGGAAGCGTTCTCGTGTTCTCAATGACCGAGAGCTTCTTGTGGATCTTCATCAGAAGGAAGATAAGCATCATTTCTGGCTCAAGCGCCAAATGCAAAGCCTCTTGGTGGATGTCAATCGCATTCGCAACCTTGCCACCAAGAATGCCTTTGTTGCTCATGAAACTTGCCGAAGATCATGGAAGAGTTTGACTCTGCTCAATGCTGAAGCTGATCTTCAAGATGATGGCTTCAATGAAAGATTCCAGTTCGACTCCACTCCTCCAAGGACTGCTACCCTGCGTCGAACTCCATCTCTTGAAGACTCTGAATATTCCTCTTCCGCGGCAACAGTTAATGCCAGAGTGATCGATGATGAAGACGACGCTACTTCACCACCTCCAACTACTACTGCGCGCATCGACACTGCACCAAGTTTGTCTGCACCGCCAACCAACGACAACGACCCAGCTGCTTCACCTACTCATGACGAGTAGATGCTCTATGTCTTCAAACCTTTTTGGTCATTACTGACAAAAGGGGGAGAAGCGTATGAGTTGATAGTCTTCAAGCGAGTTTATATGAGCGGTTGCATTATATTTTGCTGCGTGCTTACAACTCTTGCATTTTGAAACATTTGGTTCTTTGAGTTGTAACACCTAAACGTGATGGTCGTCTGCTACTTATTTGCTTTACTATGATGCGATGATAAATTCCGCATGTGCGATGATAACTTCCGCACTTAGATCATTCTACAGACGTCCGTTTTTCATTATGCATGTCATATTACTTGCTATATCATTTCATGCATGACGAATTAGCTTCATAAGTTGAAGTGGATCTCCACAAGTACAACCTGCCATGTGCATTTGCAATCCAAAAGCAAATTACTTATATGCATATCTTCAGGGGGAGCCCTTGCAACTTATGAAGACAATTCCCTATCCTTACAATTTCACATACTTTATCCCCGTTGAAAACTTCAACCAGTTTGTCATCAATCACCAAAAAGGGGGAGATTGTAAGTGCATCTAGTGCCACCCCTAGTTGGTTTTGGAGTATTGACGACAAAGTTGGTTGAGGGACTAATGCGTTTGTGAGAATTGCAGGATAACGCAGGTAGTGTCCCTCATTGATTCGGTTTACCTACCGGAGATGACCCCTAAAAATGTATGAAGACATTGAAGACAATGGTGGTATGAGAAGATATTGATATTGAAGACTATGACATGAGAAGACATTGCGTGAAGACTTTGGAGCGCGAAGACTGTGTGGTTTCTTGGTTTCCTTTTCTTCTTTGTTGAGTCATAGGAACCACCGTACTATTAAGTGGGGTCCAAGTGAACAAAGTCAGAGTGACTGAAGTGATGCTCAACCCAAATCCTATGTCTTCGAGCGAAGACAATGAGAGCAAATCTTATCCAGAGCTGGATGAGTCAGCTTTGCTTGTAGCCCAAGTAAAGTTGCCGCGTGTGTTTGAAATCTGACCGTTGGAGCACGTGTCAGTTCCTTAGTGACCTAGGGTCATTTTGGACAAATCAGGTCGGGTTGCCTAGTGGCTATAAATAGCCCACCCCCTACACCATAAATTGGTGGCTGCTCAGAGTTTGTGCACGACTTTTGTCGTTTGAGAGCAACCCACCTCGAAGCATTTGAGAGAGAGAGAAATCCTTGCGAGGACAACGCCCAAACACCCAGAGCCAAAGAATGTTAGGCATCACTGAAGTCTTTCTGTCTGTGTGACCTGAAGACTTATTACACTTGAGGACTGTGAATCCTCCAGTCGGTTAGGCGTCGCATTCTGAGCATCCAAGAGTCATTGTGGATTGCCGGTGAACGAAGTCTGTGAAGGTTTGGAAGTCTCCCTTGAAGACTTACCAGAGTGATTGGGTGAGGACTTGGTGTCCTTAGCTCAAGGGGGATAAGGTGAAGACACGGTCTTCTGAGTTAAATCTCAGCCTCCCTAACCAGACGTACAGTTGTCACAGCAACTGGAACTGGTCCAACAAATCCTGTGTCTTCAACAAGCAACTGGTTCTATCCCTTCCAACCTTCCTTAAGTTTGTCTTCATGAAGTCATTGCCTATATGTTTATCTGCTTGACTTCATTGCTTGACTACTATTGTTGATTGGCTTCATACTATCTTCCATCGTGATCCTTACTGCCTAACTGCTATTAGTCCTGTACTTTCATATCATTACATACTTGACTATGGCTTGTTTAGGTTAGTTTATCTTCCGCTGCATATCAATTAGGTTGTTTCTGTTGTTTGTCTTCGAAACTTCCAAGTTTTGAAGACTTTCATAAAAATCGCCTATTCACCCCCCTCTAGTCGATACTAGCACTTTCAGTGGCCTTAATGGTTTATTAGTATAGTACTCCCTCCGTTCCCGAATATAAGTCCTTCTAAAGATTCCAGCAAGTGACTACTACATACGGAGCAAAATGAGTGAATCTACACTCTAAACTATGTCTACATACATTTGTATGTTGTATTCTATTTGAAATAGTATCTAAAAAAGCTTATATTTGGGAACGGAGGGAGTATATGGCATTTTTATTCCAGTCGTAACATTTTCACTGTGAGGTAGGGCCGTAGTTGAGCAAACCCACCCCGCCCACCGGGCGTCGGCCGAGTTTAGAATTAGAAGAGAGAAACGAGGGAGGAGAGCTAGCTGTAGCACTCGTGCCACTTTTTTTTTGAGGGAAAAATTAGTCGTATGTCTAGTACCACTAGTTGGGTGTGTGCGACCTATAGCTGTCATCACTTTAGGTCTCCTTTTCAAACCGCAGCTACGCTTCACAGTACATATTTTTTCACGCATTTATCCTCCTGTATGTACTCCTAGGCTATTTCCACGTGCTCCCATTCGCCGACATGTGGGACATAGAGCATCTGGGTCGTAGTGCATGCACGACTCGGAGCATATGCTAGGATACTTTACATTTTAGACCTCACGAATTACATGCAAACCCCCCGCAGAAGAATAAATAAATGAATGAATTACTACATGAAATCGGATTATTTTCGTAGAAATCGGAGCACGTTCATTAAATTTTGGACATAACACGTTTATAAAAAATGACCGGACCTAAACCAGTCTAAGGGCCTCTTTGATTTTTCCCGCAAAAAAGGACCTCTTTGATTCGCAGGATACTAAAAACACAGGAATGGGGAAAGTATGATGGCGATGAAACGAGATGAGGAGAACTCTAACTCAGTTAGAGGTTAGAGTTAGATTCTAACCCTGAACAAACCAAAGAGGTGTATGGATGGCAGGGTTAGATTGACAATAAATGCTCTTTCTCAATCATTTGACTACTTTGGACCCTATTTCCTGCCGGATTTGGTGTGGTCGGCTCTTCTGTGGCCTCCTTCAGCTCACAATTGACATAAACGAACCATCTTTACAAATCAAGCATGCAAAACATGATAAATTTTACTTTTTCCATACAAATGAGATATCCCACTTAAACATAGAAGTCGTCAATCAAGCTTCACAAAATAAAAAAACACTTCATGAAAAAAAAGCATGAGCTAACTCATCACGGAAGTCATTCACAATAGGGAGGGAGCCCGGAGCCCCTCAGGCACCGAGGGAGGAGCTCGCCATCGTCGCTCTGGAGGAAGGCTCTGTAGAGCCCAAGCCCCGGGAACCCCTCTGACGCTGGCCCTTGCGAGTTGAGGTCGACACCGGCATGGGTAGCAGGGCCGCTTGCCGCCGACTGGGAACTTAATCTTTGGGCCTCTAGAAATAATGCAAGCCAGTAACTAAAATACCTAGAAAGGTGAACTGAATCTTTGGGCCTCTAGAAATAATGCAAGCCTGAAACTGAAATACCTAGAAAGGTGAACTGAATCTTTGGGCCTCTAGAAATAATGCAAGCCTGAAATTGAAATACCTAGAAAGGTGAACTGAATCTTTGGGCCTCTAGAAAGATTTATTACCTCCTCAAGCAGCATCAAACAATTCCATGCGCGCACCACAGATCTATACCAAGTTTGATCAGGATCTACTTTTCCAAATCAGAATTAGCGCTAGAGCAAGCAAGATCAATGATATGGCCGTGAGACAGAGAAGGAACGAACAAACTCACCCCTCTCGCGGCCTCCCAGGTAGATGCACGGCCGCCGCGCATGACATAGGGAGAAAAACGACTGGTGAAGGGGGAGCAGGGTGACCTTCGAAGGCCGGAGGGAGAGGGCGGCCGGAGTAGGGCGGCGGAGGCCGGAAGCAGAGGGCAGCCGGAGGAGAGAGAGGGCGAGCGGCGCTTGGGCGGGTGGCCCTATAGGGAACAGAGAGGAGTCGTGCGAGAGGGGGGAGCGATCTGGTGCGGGCAGGGGAGATTTTTTTAGTTCTCTTTTAGTGGGCCCGAGGATAACTAACCCAATTAGAACCTCTCCACCGGGCTAGTTTTTTTAGCTGGGTTAGAGCAAACTAGCTCAAACTAACCCCTCTTGTTTCGATAATTTGAGGCTATTTCAACCCAAACTAGCTCTAACTCAGGGATCCAAACAAATAGGAGTGTTACTGTACATGCTATAGTGTGGACGGTAGCACATTGTTTTTTATGGCCATATCACCACATTGTTTTATACTGCTGGTTCACTGGGCTACCGTGGTTCGCACTGCTGGTTCACTGGGCTGCCCTGGTTCGCACTCCTCCGACCTGATTAGTAGTAGTACTAGTATATACCGCATCATTCTTTGCTCCTTCTTACTACTCCGACATGTGGGAGAGCCAGCATCTGGGTCGACGTGTCATGCACCAGATTAGAGCGCGGAACGGAAGGGGGCATCACCCCGGTCGGAGCACCAGTAATTCATGACTATAGTGAGTGGTCATATCACATGTCTTTCCAGTAGTAACGTGTTGTCAAATCGCACAACCCGACCTTTCCGCCACTCGCTCACCCTCCTCACCGCTCTGTCAAACCGCCTACCCGAAAACGGCCGCGCGTACTGCCCGGGAAAAGCCCCGCCCTCAACTTTTAACTACGCGAAAATAGTTTGAGCTTGTCCGTTCTATATAAATACAGTACTTACTGTATGTTTATTCACCCTTGGGGTTGTTCAATGAATGGAGGGGCGGGGAGCACAAGTGAACAATACTGTAGTACTACTAGTAGTAAGTAGGAGTCGTACAGTAGTCACCTTAAATAGAGAGTTTCTTTTCTTTAATGCCACGTACACAAATTGAAACGCTTGTTGTGGAGAGAAAAAAGATAATCACTCCACTATATATGTACGCAGGGGCCTGAGCGCTTGCTTTACTAGGGTTGCTCTCTTCATTCTTTCATCCTCTCAAGATATAAACAAGACAGTGGTAGCGACATTTTCTCTCTGCTCACCGCTGGTCACAGATCTGGCTGGATCCCTTCGGCCGTTGTGTGTAGAGGACTAAAAGGTGCATCGTTCACGCGGTCATCGCTGCCGAGGGAGGAAACCCACAACTGCCGAAGGGGCCCGATCCTCCGACCCTTCTTCCTCCCTGCTGTATTGTCCGAAGATCTGACCTGCCGCCGCCGACATCCCGGCGACCCTCAGGTATAAGTTCTTCAAAAGAGGCCTTGCTCTACTGCCACAGCTCCCCACGTGTCTGCATGTGCATCTTTTTCTACTCCCATAAGCTCTTCCAAAGCCACCTAAATTTTTATTATTATTAGAGGTAAAGCTACTTCATGCATTCGAATCTAGGGCTTTGTTCAAACAACGAAGAAAGGGGGGAAAGTTGTAGCATGAATCTAGGACTTGATTCAAAGAGAAAATAATATCGTGAATGTAGTAGAGACCGGATACCCAACCTGTATCTTGGTTGAAAAGGGAAATAATGGGAAAACGCAGTAGAAACTGGATAAGGAACAGATCTATTATTGGTTGAAAAAAGGGTAGAAAGTGGCGGCTGGTGGACAAGTCAACAGAGTATGTCCAGGATTAGATTTTCTGCCATCACATAGTAAAAGGTCTCCAGGATTATATTTGCTGCCCTCACATAGTAAAAGGTCTCAGGATTAGATTTGCTGCCCTCACATAGTAAAAGGTCTCCAGGATTAGATTTGCTGCCCTCACATAGTAAAAGGTCTCCAGGATTAGATTTGCTGCCCTCACATAGTAAAAGGTCTCCAGGATTAGATTTGCTGCCCTCACAAAGTACAAGGTCTCCAGGATTAGGTTTGCTGCCCTCACATACCATGAACAAACTCGGCATCACCACTTTATGCCTCCTTGTAGGTACATTGTGCTGATGCGTCCACTGTCGCATGTCCTTATACCAACCTTTTTCCGTTGTTAATGTAAGGGCGCATGTAAAATGAAGCCATCACACTATTACCTTAGGGACATGTCTAACCAGTGTTATTGTTAATCTAATGCCTCCAGTGATAAGATGCAATTAAACTGTGTTACAAATGGCACTCCTGCTGTTTTCCCCAGTATGATAAGTAAGTTGCTCCTTTACGCTGCTTAGTGTCCTGGTGTCCCCACGGTCCCATGCCCTTAAACCAACTCTTTAGCTGCTGTTGATTTACTGTGTCTAGTAAACAAGCAATGCCACCATTAAAGTAATCCCATATTTCAGGAATCTCATTGTTGATCGTAATGCTTCTGGTAACATGAAGCATTGCCGATGTTTTAAAATTTCTACTGTCCTTGCATGATTGCCATGAACATAATTAAGATGCTTCTTTTCATTTTATATATGTTTCGTATATTCTTATTGACCAGCAACTGTTTACTTTCTATCTTTTTGTGCAGATAGGGATATCCATTTCACCTTGTTGCTATTGCGACCTTTTGGTGAACTGCACAAAACACTTTTTTTTGGAATGACTGTCTTGTGCAGTTCAACTAAAATGTCACGTGGGCAACATCTCTCAATTTTGGTGGAACTGCACAAAATGGTGATTGGAGTTTCCAAAATCTCCGTCAAGTTCTGATGGTAATCTCGTGCAACATTTTATTAGCCTTTGCAAGATGGAGCTGTCACTGTCACCAGAATGGCACTTTATTTTAGTGGAACTACACAAAAGGATAAGAAAATTATAGATGCACCTTACATGAGCCGGACAGCCAACCTTAATGTTCCTCAATTTTAGTGCAACTACTAAAGAAGAACTTGCTAGCTCACGAGAGCAAGTACTTCTTGCTAGCTGAATGATGCAATCTTTGCTTCATTTCAGGTGAACTGCAGAAAAAGGCGCATGAATTGAATCATGGAACTCCAGGCAAACTCATCCTAGTGGAGCTGCAGGTTGAGTTCAAGGAGGCCACTATTAAAGCGAAATCATGCTCTCCTGTCTCCTTGTTTGTGTTGTGCAAACAGGAATACTCAACTACAGATGTTGTGACAGTCAAGAGCATTCACCAAGTTCTTCGTTTGTATGACATGGCTAGCCAAGATGGATTTAATCTCGATATTCACTTTATCAAAAGGCTCTAATGGGTTGGTTCTCAATCTTGCAAGCTGGGAATCAATGAGATGTGTAGGCATCTTTGTTGTACTTATTATTTGAATCTTATTTGTTGGTTCTGAATCTTGCAAGCTGGGAATCAATGAGATGTGTAGGCATCTTTGTTGTACTTATTATTTGGATCTTATTTGTTGGTTCTGAATCTTGCAAGCTGGGAATCAATGAGATGTGTAGGCATCTTTGTTGTACTTATTATTTGGATCTTATTTGTTGGTTCTGAATCTTGCAAGCTAGGAAACAAGGCATGATGATGCAGAGGACAACAACCATAACAAATAGTTCAAACTTGGTAGTATTATCTTTGTGAAAGTGCGACAAATGTGTTGATCGTGTGCGTCCTGAGAATAATAATTCTAATTGTTGTTCATGTTGATCCTGTGGCACTGATAGAACGAGCCAATGCATTGCTTGTTTTAAGTATAAATTTCTATTAAAGCTAATTAAATTTAAGTAAAGTGACCACTAACTCCTGTTATTACAGTACCAATATAGACCCGCTCGTGCACTGACGTGTGGTCAGAGTAGGTTTCTTAATGGAGGCGTTTGAATGCGTCGAGGGTGCATCTTCTGCCGGGCGTGCAGCAGACGAGGGACGGGTAGTAGCTGTTGTCGCCTGTACACACTCAGCTTACTGTTGAATCCAGTTCCCCAAGAGCTGAAAAATGAACTGCTGCCGCCGCCTACACACCCGTTCACTCGAAGAGACTCCAATGGCGATCCGAGGGGTGAGCCTGCTGGATATGGACTTTAGCAAGGAGTTCCCCTTTGAGTTTGCCGTTCAGTCCTATGGCTGCACCAAGTTGAATGTGATGTACACCAATGATACGGACTCGGTGAAGCTCTGCCTCGCCCGAGTCCTACGGCTGCACCAGGTTCTAGAGCATTCGCCCGTTTAATCAGCAGCGCCGACTGCACCTTTGCTACGGTGAAGAGAAGGAAGAACGTGATGATTCGGCCATCTGGTGCAACAAGCTTGTCGACATTCAGAAGCAATACAAGATCATCACTAATGGGCAGGAGAAGGACTCCGTGTTTGACCTCGCTAAGACCGTCATTGACCCCTGATACACCAACATGAAAGAAGACAACGATACCAAGGACCTGAACTCGTGGGAGGGACCTCTGAATCTAGACTACATAACCTACGCGGCCGAGGACGCATACGCATGCTACGACATGTACAGACAGATCTTGGACATGAGGGTGTGTCTGCTTCCCGTAAACGACGAGTACACGGACAGTCGCAGTGTCATGATCAAGCGTGCTAGGAAGGTCTAGATATTGTACTTTATTTGTTTATAAGCACCTTTATTATCTGAGTGTTTCATGCATTAGCCTATGTGTCGTAATTATTATTTTTTTGTCCGAAATATTTCTTTTAAGAACCCATTAACCTGATTGCTTTTTTAGTGGCTATTTGCTTATGTATGTAACTAGTTCACTTGTCCGTTAAAAAAAACTAGTTCACTCAGCTGCCGTGCTTTGAATCTCCTTCCTCCCAACATATTCCCCTCCTCAGGTGGACCCAGCAGGTCTCTGAATTTTCTCCCACTTTCTTTTTCGATGTAAACTGAGTTTTCTCCCAGTATTTTCCCCTAGAACCAACTCAACTGTCCCACGTCTAGCATAAAAAATAATAATACCCCAAGTACTATTAACTCATCAAATTTAAATGATATTTTATTTCGTAAGTTGAAAGTTCTTACAAAATAATAATAATAATTGTTTCTATATAACTTGGCAAGTTAACTCCTAGTGACTGCATACATAAGCTTGCTAAGATTTTACTGACCAATGCAGTAATAGACGTGCAATCATGTGTTTATGTTTTTATAACATTTCTTGGTCTAGCCCAACATGATATTTTTACCCAGCCTAGCAAGTCCGTAGATTTCAAGAAAAATGCAAATGGGATTTAAACGGGCTGTATAGATGCTACATCATTGTTTCACCCAGCCCACCAAATGGACTAAAAAACAAATGGACTCGCTGACATGTGGGCCAGTAGGTCGAAGCCTAAGAAGGCATTGGATTTACATCCAACGGTCGGCAATCTTCTTCAATATCTCATATTCTTCCCCCAGTGCTGCCGTGTCAGAGTAATGGGCCACGGGTAGGCTAACCCGAGCCCCTGAACCATTCAAGACATCGGGGTAGCTAGGCTGCACCCCTCGAGCCCAAGACAACGAGCCGCCTTCTGGGAGTCGGCAGCAACACCGTCGGCTGCCCCTTGCGGCCGAGTCCCAGGGACGACTCCAAGATTAGCCGAGTCCCAGAGGCGACTCCAAGATAAGCCGAGTCCCAGAGGCGACTCCAAGATAAGCCGACTCCTGGCCGGCGACTTCCGAAGAGGCCGGCTATAGGGAGTCGGCCTACAACTCCAACCACCCCGTTTATTGAGGGCAGGCATGGCCACAGTGCGCCGTACCGATGGAGATCTCCATCCGGTGTGGCACTGTTGCCATGTGAGCCCTGACATCAGCCCTTGGGGGCGGAGCCCTATGCCCACGACGGCCTGTCTGTATGACCCAGAGACGACGGGTCTCACGAGTCAACGGGAGTACTAAAGACGGCAAGAGCGCCACAAGACGGACCCGTTGGGAGTTGGCCCCCGGGAGTCGGCTGGCCCCTCCCACGGGCCCCACGCTTCATTAACCGGACGCGACGGGGAATGGCAACAATGATCGTCCGTCAGGTGGCGGCACTGTTGCCATGACCCCATGACCAAGCCAGCATCATTAGAAGCACGGCTACAGTAATCCGCAGCCGGCAAGACCCGCCCGCGGCGGACAAGGGCTGACGACCCTATACCAGGCCAGTCGGCGGGACCCACCAGTCGGCGGAGAAGACGGCGGCCTGAGAGACAGATGGATGGGACCCGCGTCTAGCCGGTTTACCATTGTACCCCTGGGGGGTAGGCCTATATAAACCCCCCAGGGCACCCATGCAAAGGGTTCGAATGCATTAGCACTAGATCAGATCATATAGGAAGGAGAGAGCTAGCCTTGCCTTCTCCTACCTCCAGAAATAGCTCAAGGAGCAACCTTGTACTCACTTTGCCTTAGTGATCATGCGGAGACCCCGCAGAGCAGCAGTAGGGGTGTTATCTCGGAGAGTCCTGAAGCTGGGTAAGATCCGCCGGCGTGCATGTCTTCGCCTCATCCCGTTTCTAGGCACCAGCGACGTTCTACTCGCCCCCACCATGATAAGCCATCCTTTGGCATATGTCACACACAACCCCCGACATTTGGCGCCCACCGTGGGGCGAGGTGTGTTGGAAATATGCCCTAGAGGCAATAATAAAAGTGTTATTATTATATTTCCTTGTTCATGATAATTGTCTTTTATTCATGCTATAACTGTATTATCCGGAAATCGTAATACACGTGTGAATACATAGACCACAATATGTCCCTAGTGAGCCTCTAGTTGACTAGCTCGTTGTGATCAACAGATAGTCATGGTTTCCTGGCTATGGACATTGGATGTCGTTGATAACGGGATCACATCATTAGGAGAATGATGTGATGGACAAGACCCAATCCTAAGACTAGCACAAAAGATCGTGTAGTTCATTTGCTAGAGCTTTGCCAATGTCAAGTATCTCTTCCTTTGACCATGAGATCGTGTAACTCCTGGATACCGTAGGAGTGCCTTGGGTGTATCAAACGTCACAACGTAACTGGGTGACTATAAAGGTACACTACAGGTATCTCCGAAAGTATCTATTGTTTTATGCGGATCGAGACTGGGATTTGTCACTCCGTGAAAACGGAGAGGTATCTCTGGGCCCACTCGGTAGGACATCATCATATGCGCAATGTGACCAAGGAGTTGATCACGGGATGATGTGTTACGGAACGAGTAAAGTGACTTGCCGGTAACGAGATTTAACAAGGTATCGGTATACCGACGATCGAATCTCGGGCAAGTAAAATACCGCTAGACAAAGGGAATTGTATACGGGATCGATTGAGTCCTTGACATCGTGTTTCATCCGATGAGATCATCGTGGAACATGTGGGAGCCATCATGGGTATCCAGATCCCGCTGTTGGTTATTGACCGGAGAACATCTCGGTCATGTCTGCATGTCTCCCGAACCCGTAGGGTCTACACACTTAAGGTTCGATGACGCTAGGGTTATAAAGGAAGCTTGTATGTGGTTACCGAATGTTGTTCGGAGTCCCGGATGAGATCCCGGACGTCACGAGGAGTTCCGGAATGGTCCGGAGGTTAAAGATTTATATATAGGAAGTCCTGTTTCGGCCATCGGGACAAGTTTCGGGGTCATCGGTATTGTACCGGGACCACCGGAAGGGTCCCGGGGGCCCACCGGGTGGGGCCACCTGCCCGGGGGGCCACATGGGCTGTAGGGGTGCGCCTTGGCCTACATGGGCCAAGGGCACCAGCCCCAAGAGGCCCATGCGCAAGGAAACTTGGAGAGGGAAGAGTCCTAAAGGGGAAGGCACCTCCAAGGTGCCTTGGGGAGGATGGACTCCTCCCCATCCTTAGCCACACCCCTTTCCTTGGAGGAGGGGGCAAGGCTGCGCCCTCCCCCTCTCCCTTGGCCCTATATATAGTGGGGAAAAGGAGGAGCAATCAGACCTAAGGCCTTTGGTTGCCTCCCTCTCCCTTCCCGTGACACATCTCCTCTCCCGTAGGTGCTTGGCGAAGCCCTGCAGGATTGCCACGCTCCTCCATCACCACCACGCCGTTGTGCTGCTGTTGGATGGAGTCTTCCTCAACCTCTCCCTCTCTCCTTGCTGGATCAAGGCGTGGGAGACGTCACCGGGCTGTACGTGTGTTGAACGCGGAGGTGCCGTCCGTTCGGCACTTGATCATCGGTGATCTGAATCACGACGAGTACGACTCCATCAACCCCGTTCACTTGAACGCTTCCGCTTAGCGATCTACAAGGGTATGTAGATGCACTCTCTTTCTACTCGTTGCTGGTCTCTCCATAGATAGATCTTGGTGACACGTAGGAAAATTTTGAATTTCTGCTACGTTCCCCAACAAGGTGCACCGTCGTCCGGAGACCTGCTCTGGACGGGAACCCTTTTCCTCCCCAGCGAGCGTAGCCAACCTGGCACGCCCGATGGCGCTTGCCCCGACGCACTGCAAAGCGTCGACGACGCTTGCACGGCGAGCTGCCTCGCCGATCTTCTTGGCGAGGTTTGCATCTCCGATGAGCCTGCATCCGACGTAGGCACGGGCGGCCCCGAGAGCCTCCTCGCGGGCCTCCTCGACCAACTCCACGTCACCGGCGAGCCTGCCGCAGACTTGGAGTCCGTAGGCTCCACCGACCTGATGCTGGTCGACTCCGACGCCGCGTCGCTCGACGCGTTCCCCACCAACGTGGCAGTCTACGACGAGCCGCTCCCTCACGAGGAGAGCAGCGGAAGCGCCGTCACGGAGGTGCTCGTCATCGGTCATAGAAAGCATTCCGGTGAGGGAGCTCATGACCCACTCGACGCGGCTCTACGAGACCTGACTGTGCCTATTTCAGAAGACGCCGATGCCGAAACACTGGAGACATGCCGCCTACAGATCGTCAAAGGCATGAAGAAGCTGGCAAGCATGAGACGCTTGTCAGAAGCCTACCAGCGCGAGATGGATCGTGCTGTGGGCAGCTCGCCGGCCCCGACTGGGCCTAGACGCCTAGGCGCGGTCTAGCAGCACGGCGTGGCCATCGCCAACCTGTTCGGGGCCGATCGCCCCATGTACACCACGCCTGTGGAGAACATCCGCGCCGCCCAAGCGGCGGCGGACGAGCTAAATAACTTCAAAGGTGAAGAACGTCGCCTGATGACGGAGCGAGTCCAGCGGCTCCTTAAGGCGGCTGCCGCGCAGAATGAAGCCGGCTGCCGCACAGAGGCGCCGCAGGGACCAGACGACGACCTGCCTCCCCGCCGAAATCAAGGCGCGACGTCTCGGACGCCGACTGGCGGTGTCCGCGGAAGAAAGGAGAAAGAGCCGGCTGTCAGCCGCAGTCGGACTCGCATCACCTTCGAGCGCGACCCAGACGGCCGCCCGAGAGCAGTGGAATGGCAGGGCGACTATCTGCCTCCTCCACCACAAAGAGAAAGGCGAGTCTCCCCGCCACCCGTTGAGCATCCGTCTCTCGGTGGCCGCCTTGGCCGCCGAGAGGGAGTCGAAGAGAATGACGCCCGCCACCGGATCGACCGACTCCACCGATCCCTGGTGCTGGAAGAAGAAGACGAGTTGGGTCTGCCCTGCTTCGGACCTCGCATCCGAGACGAGCCCTTTCCCAAAGGGTTCAGGCTCCCCCGAGACACGCCCAAGTATACCGGCTCCGTGAAGCCGGAAGACTGGCTAGTTGACTAGTCCACGGCCGTCAACATAGCGAACGACAACAAGCGTGTTGCCGTGAAGTATGTTCCACTCATGCTCCAGGGCACGGCCCGGACATGATTGAACAGTCTGAAGCACCGCAGCATCAAAAGCTGGGTCGACTTAACCGAGGCCTTCGTCCGCAACTTCACAAGCACGTACAAGCGACCCCCCAAGCCACTCCAGCTTTCCTTGTGCGTGCAAGGCCCCGACGAGTCAACACGCGACTACCTCACGCGCTGGGCCGAGCTTTGGAACTCCTGCGAGGGCATGCACGAGGTGCAGGCTATCGAATACTTCACCACCGGGTGCAGAGAAGGCACCCTCCTCAAGCACAGGCTCATCTGCGACGAGCCAGACACCCTCGATGAGCTGCTGATCATAGCAGACAAGTACGCCATGGCCGACTCCTCCATGAAGATGGAGATTCAAGTTAGTGCGACTGGCAAAGCGGCCCCTCAGGCTCCCAGAACTCCGGCTGGAGACGCCAATCGGCGACAACAACAGAGCGACCACAAGCGCAAGGCCCCGCAGCGGGCTTCCAGCAGCCAGCAGGTTGCGACAGTCGAAGACCAGCAGCCGGAGGGGCAGCCTCCAACCAAGCGACAGAAAGGCGGCAAGTCCAGCTGGTTGCCAGCCTTCTCTTACAAGCAGACTCTAGATGGTCCTTGCAAATTCCACAGTGGCGCGAAGCCGTCAAACCATACCACCCGGAAATGCCACTGGCTCACCAGAATCACCAAGGAAGACAGCCTCCTTCCTCCCCCGCCTGCTGGGCCGCCGCCCCCATCGCCGCCCCAGCAGCCGGCTGCCAGGCCAGTCGGCGCAGTATGAGATGAGTACCCGGAAGAGCACGGAGCCTATGTGGTGTTCACCAGTGTGGCTGATGATCGACGCAGCAGACGGCTGCAGCGGCAAGAAGTAAATGCAGTAGCATCAGATACTCCGGAGTTTATGCATTGGTCCGAGAAGCCTATCAGTTGGAGCAAAGCTGATCACCCAGAGGTGATGCCGAATCCGGGCTCTTCCGCCCTGGTTTTGAGTGGCACCTTGGCCACAGATAGGCAGGCCGCTCGCTTCTCGCGAGTACTGATAGACGGAGGCAATAGCATCAACATCTTATACAAGGATACCATGGAGAAGTTAGGAATCAAGCAAAGACAGCTTCAGAGCAGCCGGACTGTGTTCCACGGCATTGTACCTGGCCTTTCCTGCTCACCAATCGGCAAGATCATGATAGGCGTCCTCTTCGGAGACAAAGATCATTTCCGCCGAGAGCCAGTTTGGTTTGAAGTGGTGGACCTCGAAAGCCCGTACCATGCGTTGCTCGGCCGACCTGCTTTGGCCAAGTTCATGGCGGTCCCCCACTACGCCTACCTCAATATGAAGATGCCGAGTTCTAAGGAAATTCTGACCATAGCCGGCGCCTACAGAAAGTCGTCCGCTTGCACGGCTGAGAGCAGTCGGCTGGCCGAGTCCCTGGTGATCGCAGTTGAGAAGCGGCTTCTTGATCGGGTTGTGGCGATGGCCGGCAAGCAGCCAGAGATGTCGCCCGACCCCAAGGAGTCGGAAGCTTAGGGTTCGTTCAAGCCGGCCAAAGAAACGAAGAAGATACCCTTGGACCCGGAGCACCCAGAGAGGTACGCTGTCATAGGTGCAAACCTTGACAGCAAATAGGAAGGCCAGCTCGTCGATTTCCTCCGTGAGAATCGAGACATCTTTGCATGGTCCCCTAAAGACATGCCAGGTGTACAAACGGAATTCGCCGAGCACAAGTTTCATGTCCGACCTGATGTGAAGCCCGTCAGGCAGCCCTTGCGCCGCCTGTCAGAAGAGAAGAGAAGAGTTGTTGGAGAAGAGATAGCCCGATTCCTGGCAGCCGGCTTCATTATGGAAGTGTTTTTTCCAGAATGGTTGGCAAACCCGGTCCTGGTGTTGAAGAAGAACAAGCAGTGGCAGATGTGTATTGACTACACAAGCCTCAACAAAGCTTGCCACAAGGACCCATTCGCCCTGCCGAGAATTGATCAGGTGATAGACTCCATAGCCAGATGCGAGCTGTTGAGCTTCTTAGATGCATATTCAGGATATCACCAGATCAAACTGAACCCGGCAAACAGACTGAAGACTGCCTTTATCACGCCGTTTGGAGCCTTCTGCTACCTGACCATGACGTTTGGCTTGAGGAATGCCGGCGCCACCTTTCAGCGTTACATGCAGAAGTGCCTCCTCAAGCAACTCGGCAGAAATGCCCACGTCTACGTAGACGATGTGGTGGTGAAGACGGAGAGGCGTGGAACACTGCTGGAAGCCCTCAAGGAAACCTTTGAGAACCTGCGCCGATTCCAGATCAAGCTCAACCCTGAGAAGTGTGTCTTCGGAGTACCAGCTGGCCAACTCCTTGGCTTCCTGGTCTCTGAACGTGGCATAGAGTGCAACCGTGTGAAGATCAAGGCCATCGAGAGGATGGAGGTACCCAGCCGACTGCTAGATGTGCAAAATTTCACCGGCTGCTTGGCGTCCATTAGCCGATTCATCAGTCGGCTGGGCGAGAAGGCTCTCCCTTTGTACCAACTGATGAAGAAGACCACCTTTTTCGAGTGGAACCACAAGGTGGACGAAGACTTTCTCTAGTTGAAGAAGATGTTGACTACACCCCCTGTGCTGGCGGCTCCGACTCCTAAAGAGCCCATGCTCCTGTACATTGCCGCCACCAGCCGAGTAGTCAGCACAGTCATTGTAGTGGAGCGCAAGGAGGAAGGCAAGGCGCTACCTGTCCAGAGACCGGTGTATTACCTGAGCGAAGTACTGTCGACCTCCAAGCAGAACTACCCCCACTACCAGAAGATGTGCTACGACGTGCACTTTGCCGCCAAGAAGTTGAAGCCTTACTTTCAAGAGCATCCAATCACTATGGTTTGCACAACCCCACTGGCCGAGATCATCGGAAGCCGAGATGCTTCTGGCCGAGTGGCCAAATGGGCCATAGAGCTGGCTCCCTACACCATCTACTACCAGCCCCACACCGCCATCAAGTCACAAGCACTGGCCGACTTCCTTGTCGACTGGGCCGAGACCCAGTACCTGCTACCAGCGCCCGACTCCACCCATTGGCGGATGCATTTCGATGGCTCCAAGATGCGCATCGACTTAGGGGCCGGCGCTGTCCTCACTTCTCCTAAAGGCGACAAGCTCAAGTATGCGTTGCAGATCCATTTCGCCGCCTCCAACAATGTCGCCAAATACGAGGCGCTCATTCACGGGCTCCGGCTTGCCAAAGAACTCGGCATTCGCCGGATCCTGTGTTATGGCGACTCCGATTTGGTGCTCCGGCAGTCATCTGGCACGCCAAAGATGCAAACATGGCGAGCTACCGCTTCCTGGTGCAGCAACTCAGCGGATATTTCAAGGGGTGCGAGTTCATTCACGTGCCAAGAAATGACAACGACCAAGCAGACGCCTTGGCACGAACCAGCCCCACTCGCCAAGCAATCCCATCCGGCGTCGCCCTTCAGTGCCTCCTCAAGCCGTCTATCAAGCCTTCACCAGAATCAAACTCCATCTTTGTGCCGGCTCCCCCCGAAGAAGTCGGATCCGACTCAAGAGCACCAGCAGGCGGCACAAGAATTCTTACAGATGGCTCCAAGAACGCCGCGGTCGAAGCCGGCCCGGGGACTTCAGAACCCGGCCCAGGGACTGCGGCGACCAGCCCGAAGACTCCAGAGCTCGGCCCGGGGACTACGCCAGTCGGCCCAGGGACTGCGCCAGTCAGCCCGGGGACTTCGTCGATCCAACAAGCGGCCGTGGACTCCAACCCGCCGCCTCCCAACCCAGCCGCCCTCGTCCAGGTCGCGGTGGTGGCAATCGAAGAAATAGCGGCACCCTCATGGGCCCAGCCCATCCTCAAGTTCCTAGTGAACAAAGAGTTGCCAACCGATGAAATCTTGGCTCGGCAAGTGCAACGCCGAGCGGCAGCCTACACTATAGTCAACAGAGAGCTGGTCAGGCGCAGCATCACTGGTGTCTACCAGCGTTGCGTCGAGCCAGAGCAAGGCCAAGCAATTCTCAAAGACATCAATCAAGGTGAGTGCGGCCACCATGCGGCTTCACGAGCACTCGTCGCCAAAGCCTTTTGACACGGTTTCTTTTGGCCAACTTCCCTAGAAGAGGCCAAGGAATTAGTCCAAAAATGCAAGGGGTGCCAGAAGTTCCGTTCCAAGCCGCTTCAGCCAGCTTCCGCACTGAAGACCATCTCCATCGCCTGGCTCTTTGCAGTTTGGGGCCTGGACATGGTGGGACCATTCAAGACGGCACGAGGTGGCCTAACTCATCTACTTGTCGCGGTGGACAAGTTCATCAAGTGGATAGAAGTAAAGCCCATCAAGAAGTTGAATGGTCCGACTGCAGTGACTTTCATCTCCGACATCACGATTCGGTATGGCATACCACACAGCATCATCACCGACAATGGCACAAATTTTGCCAAAGGCGCCTTGGCTCGTTTCTGCGCGACACAGGGCATCCGACTGGACTTAGCGTCCGTTGCCCATCCGCAGTCAAACGGCCAGGTGGAGCGAGCAAACGGCCTCATCCTATCTGGCATCAAGCCTCGACTGGTCGAACCACTAGAGCGTTCGGCCGGCTGTTGGCTTGAGGAGCTGCCGGCCGTCCTCTAGAGTCTGCGCACGACTCCAAACAAGTCAACCGACTTCACGCCTTTCTTCCTCGTCTACGGTGCCGAAGCCGTCATCCCAACGGACATAGAGTTCGACTCCCCGCGAGTCACCATGTACACCGAGGAGGAAGCAGAAGAAGCACGTCAAGACGGCGTCGATCTGCTAGAAGAGGGTCGGCTGTTGGCACTCAGCCGGTCCAGCATCTACCAGCAGAGCCTGCACCGATACTACAACAGGAAGGTCAGGCCGAGATCTTTCCAAGAGGGCGACCTTGTGCTCCGCCTGATCCAGCGAACAACCGGCCAACACAAGCTGTCAGCGCCTTGGGAAGGCCCCTTCATCATCAGCAAAGTACTGGGCAACGACTCCTACTACCTGATCGATGCTCAGAAGCCCCGAGCACGCAAGAGAGACGACTCCGGCAAAGAGTCGGAACGGCCATGGAGCAAATCTTCTCTAAAGATTTTACAGTTGATGCAGTATGTACCATGCTACCCTTTGTATTAAAGTACCAAGACGTCAGGCCCCCCAAGACGAGCTCGGGGACTGCCCTTTTTGTTATCTGTATGATAAGAATTATGCCTTCGAGTATGCTACTCTTTGTTATGCCGCTTGGCACCGGGTTCGACTAGTCAGCCCGGGGACTCGCCGTATTGCGCTATAAAATGCTTCCTGCAGTCGGACAAGTAGTGTGCGATGTCTAAGCCGTCTCCTGCCAGAAACCGCAGTTTGCAGAGTGACTATTTGGTGGGCAGAGAGTAAGGAAGAATGGGCGCCCACACAGAAAATGGCTAAGGACTCAAAGCATAAACATAGCCCAAGCCGGCTTCCAGCCTCTCTTCGCAGAGCCGACTCTTGAATAGTCGGCTTGCCGCCTTCTATCCAACTTGTTAAAAGATTCTAAAAAAGGCCAAGTACTTGCCTTCCCTAAGGTAGGCAAGCATTTGACCCAGCGGCAGTCCGCAGAGCGATCGTCTGTCTGGCAAGGCTGTGACTGAGGGAAGGCGGCAAAGGAAAAAGCCAAAAGAGAGATGAGCAAGGAAAGATAGAAGTCGGATAAATATTTACATAACATAGGCCCTTGGCCGAATCTTCAAACAGAAGTTCAAAATACACCCCGCGGGTGGAATTGTGCAAATTAACAAGTTTTTTCAAAGACTATTAAAGCAGATAAAATAAAGGCAAGATGGCAGCCTAAGAAGCAGCAGACGGGTTCGGAGGGTCGGAGGACATGGCGGTGTCAGGGGCCGGGGTGGCCGGCTAGGCGGTCTTGGCTTGATCGTCTCCGGCGGCAGCCGGCTCGGTCGGACGCGGCTCATTGCTGGAGGCGCTGTCGAGCTGAGGCTGGTCGCCCGCTCCTTCTTCTGGCGCCTTCGTCTCGCCTCCGTCCTCCGCCTCGCCTTCCTCCTCGGCGCTGGAGCCGATCGCCTCCGCTGAGTTCTCGTCATAGTCCGAGTTCATCCCGGACCACTCCGGTGACACCTCCTCACTGTTTCCAGCCTGCTCAGGGACGAAGACGCTGGTGTCGGTATAATCGGCAATCGCCTCCGCACGCTTGACGAGGGCGCCTTCCAGAGCCACCAGCTCTGCCTGGGCCTCTGACCGGAACGCGGCCAGCCGGTCCAGGTCCAGCCCCGGATACCAAGCCTTGAGGAATTCCAAGGCCCGGCGCGCTCCAGCCTGGGCCGAGGAACCCTTCCAGGCCTGAAGACGGCCAGCCGCGACCTCCAGCCAGTCGGCAGTCTAACTGGGAGTGCGCAGAACCGGCATGTCTGGCCATAGGGCGGCAATCGCCTGAGCACCGGCACGTTGAAGCTGGCGCAGCAGCTGATGGGCCGGTCGCAGACGAGTCTCAATGCTCAGGAGCTGCTCGTCGATGGTCAGGGGGGCGTTGGCGGCGATCTCCGCGCCATTTTCCCTCCGTGCCTCGCGATCAGCCTCTATGGCTCGAGTGACCGCCTGCGAGTGGCCAGGGAAGAAGTCTGCCAAAAAGAAGCAAGACAAAGAGTCAGGAGTCGGCCTGACTTATAATCAACAGCTCAAAGAAAGAAAGTAAAGAAACTCACCGTCGACGATGTCTTCGATCTCATGGAAGCCGGTGGTCAGCCGCGCCTCCTTGTCGGTCCAGGAGGAGCGCTCTCTTTCGAACTCGGCTAGGAGAGTGGTCTCTCTCCTCTCCGCTTCGTCCTCCGCCTTCTTGAGCAGCTCCTTCTGCTCCGCCAGCTGCGCAGCCAGCAGGTCGCACTCTGTGGCGAGCTTGCTGCACTCCTCCGCCTTGGCACGCAAGGCGGTATTGGCCTCGCCCAGCCGCTGCTGAAGAGTGGCGTTGGCCTCTGAAGAACGAAAAAGGAAAAAGACGTTAAGTCATCAACAAAGAAGGTCGCCGGGAAGATTCGGCCCGACTGCTCAGCAGTCGGCACGAATCTCGGGGACTACAGCCCGCGGGTGCGCCAGCGCGCCCCCGCGAAAAAGAAGAAGGACTCACTCCGGCTCTCTGACAAGTCGGCAGTCCGCTTGCCTAGCTCCTCAACATTGCGGTTGGAGGCAGTGAATCGGAGGTTGTGATACTCCTGTAATAAGCATTTTAGACAAAGATAAATATATGGAACTCACCAGATGGAGTTCCGGGCCGCCTGCTCAGCAGCCGGCCCAAAACTCGGGGACTACACCCAGTGGGTGCACTGGTGCGCCCCCACAGAGAAAAAGCAAAGTTAAAAGAAGAAAGCATACCCGGACGGCTGCTCGCGACGCCAGATGCGCCTTGGTGCAGCTCTGGATGGCGTCACCCTCAGCTCGTAGCTTCTCCTGGACGTCCAGGAGCGCCTGTTTCAGCGGGCCTGTGCCGCCTCCTCGCACCCACCCAACAGGCGCGCCGCTTGTCGCCTCGGCGTCTGGGATGGCCGAGCTGGCGGCGCTAGCCTCCAAGGGGCCTGGTACCGAAGTCGCCTTCTCAAGGCGGCGGCGCTCTAGCGAGGAGACTTGAAGGAGCAGCTTCACCACGGCCTCGTCTTCAGTCGGCGGCACCGGCAGGCCTGCCGGCTGCTTACCATGAGCGCTCCCAAATGGCGGCGGAGGCGGCGCGGCCGTGTCCGACGTGGAGACCTCGCCGCCGTCCTTCTCCATGATGGGGTTCTCCCCGCCGGCTTCTCCAGTCTACCCCGTGAACTCCGGGGGCAGCGGTGCAGAGCTCAGCGGGATGACGAGCAACGCCGATTGGTGGTGCGCGGTCTTCTCAGCTCGCCGTTTTGCCGCGACGGCGGCTTCGGCCCCTTCCAGCTTCTTCTGGGCGGAGGCCGCCGCCTTCTGGGCCTGCGCCTTATCCAGGCGGTCGGCCTCCTCCTCGTCGCGCTTCTCCTGCGCGTTTTGCTCCGTCGCCTCCCGAAGGTCGGCGGCGGGGTCAACCCGCCGAGTATTGGCGGACGTCTCCACCGACCCCATGACGGAGGGGACGGTGACCCTCTCAAGGGAAATGGGGGCCCTAAAGCGGAGAATGCATGTAAGAAATTATGACGAGATTCGACAAAAGAAAGCAAGTCAAAGAAGGAGCACTTACGCAGAGACGAGTGGCGGCCTTTTTACTTCCTTGCGGAAGCGGTTTGCCTTCGCGACCACCTTCTCCCGCTTGGTCGCGGGGGCCGCCCCCTTGAACTTCTTCGACTTGCCGCTGAGCGAACTCGGCCCGGCCCGGCACCTCTTCACGCCGCCTTGACCGGCCAAGTCGGCGGAGGAACTCGCACCCGGCTGGCCGACCTTTGGCTGGTGGCGCGGGGCGACTTCCCTTTCGGCATCGTCATTAGGCCAGTCGGTGAAGGTGGCCGAGGGCTTGAAGCCTCCTCCTGCTCCTCCTCCTCCGCCTTCGGCGTCGGCCTCCATCGCCGCTGCCCCCAAGTCGGGGTCATCGATGTCGCTCTCCGCTCGGTCAGGGACGAACTCACGGGGCGGTGCCGAGGCGCCGGCTGCAGGCTGAATGAGGTGGTTCTGACTCGAAGAAACCAAAAAGATCAGAAGTCGGATTCGGCTACAAAGAAAACAAAGGAACAAGAGATACGACTTACCACAGGCGGGGGGTTGGCGCGCGAGTACGGCTCTTTGCCGAACTGCCAATCCGCCGCGAGCTCGCAGTTCGCGATGTGGTTCACCATGTTCGCCACCTCTGCGTGGGGCATGTCCTTGGTGCACATCTGACTCGGGTCCCGGTGATCGCTCATCTGACTGATCAGATGAGGTCGGCCTTGGAGAGGGAGGACTCGGCGCGCCACGAAGGCGGCCAGCAAGTCGGCCCCGGTCAAGCCCTCCGACTGCGTCAGCACTCGGAGTCGTGCGACGGCGGCGGCACCTGCGGGTGTCAGCGTCCTAGCCCGGTGGGACCAGCCGGGGAGCCTCCCCGCCGGCGCGCCGGCTTCATAGGGCGGCAGATTTACCCAGTCGCCTTCTGGGGCGACGTTCTTCACGTAAAAATAAGGCAGCTTCCACATCTTCACCGACTTAATCAGCGGGATGGAGGGGAATGGATTGTCAGCTGTCGACCTCCGCATCGCGATGAAGGTGCCGCACTGAGCTGGCACGCCGGCGATGTGCGTGCCGAGCTTGGATTGGAAGAATTCTCCCCACAGCTCGATGGTGGGGAGAACGCCAAGGAAGCCCATGCATAGGGTGGCGAAGGCGGCCAGCAGCACCACCGTGTTCGGAGTAAGGTGGTGCGGTTGGAGCCCGTTGAAATCCAAGAAAGAGCGGAAGAAACCGCTCGCCGGCAGCCCCAGGCCGCGCATGAGGTGCGAGCGGAATATGACCCGCTCGCCCTCCTCCGGCACCGGCGTTATCTCCCTTGCCGGCGCAGCACGGGCTCGCACTAGGTTTGCCCCGGGGAGCCAACGCATCTTGCGGAGGAGCTTGATGAGGTCGTCGTCCACTTCGGAGCCGTCCCACACGCCGGAGCGCATGGCAGGAGCCGCAGCGGCGGATGAAGAGCTCATCGCTGTGGGTGCAGCACGGTTCAGTGCGACGATGGCAAGAGGAAGAAGAAGCGAGAGGAGGCGGGGGAGCAGGGAAGATGGGCGCGCGTGCTTCGCCTCTCCTCTCCCCCCGCCTACTTATAGCCTCGTGGGCTGAGAAGCCGATGGGGCGGGCGTGGGATTAACTGCGTACGGGACCCCATGGCCCCCACGATTTACCCCACAAAGTTACTGCGTGCAGTAATGACGTGGGAACCCCAACCGTCCGCACGGCCGCAACGGATCTGTTCACACGTCGAGGCGCGGTAGTGGCGGGCCCGCCTGACGACTTGTCCCGTCGCGCACGTGGGTGGGCAGACTGTCCCTGCCGCGTGGCGCCATGCGACGGGTCCGCGGCGGGCGACCGCGGGGAAGTGTATCAGGCACGCCGCCTGGTTCCCGGTGCGACTTTCAAACTCCTTACGGGGCAAGACGGCTCTCTACGAGTCTGACTCTGGATAGTCAGCCTGAAGGAAGACGGCAAGCAAAGCCCAGATTCCACCACCAGAAGAATGAAACTGTTGAGGCCCCACGACGTGTCACCCTTAGAGCCTCACCAGCTTCGGGTACTACTGTCGGAGTAATGGGCCACGGGTAGGCTAACCCGAGCCCCTGAACCTTTCAAGACATCGGGGCAGGCTCCGCCCCTCGAGCCCAAGACAACAAGCCGCCTTCTGGGAGTTGGCAGTTATGCCGTCGGCTGCCCCTCGCGGCCGAGTCCCAGGGACGACTCCAAGATTAGCTGAGTCCCAGAGGCGACTCCAAGATAAGCTGAGTCCCAGAGGCGACTCCAAGATAAGCCGACTCCTGGCCGGCGACTTACGAAGAGACCGGCTATAGGGAGTCGGCTTGCAACTCCATCCACCATGTTTATTGAGGGCAGGCATGGCCACAGTGCGTCGTACCGACGGAGATCTCCATCCGGCGCGGCAGTGCTGCCATGCCATCCCTGACATCAGCCCTTGGGGGCGGAGCCCTGTGCCCATGATAGCTTGTCTGTACGACCCAGAGACGGCGGGTCCCACCAGTCAACGGGAGTACTAAAGACGGCAAGAGCGCTACAAGACGGACCCGTTGGGAGTCGGCCCCCAGGAGTCGGCTGGCCCCTCCCACGGGCCCACGCACCATTAACCGGACACGACGGGGAATGGCAACAGTGATCGTCCGTCAGGCGGCGGCACTGTTTCCATGACCCCATGACCAAGCCAGGGTCATTGGAAGCACGGCTACAGTAATCCGCAGCCGGCAAGACCCGCTGTCGGTGTCAAAACTGGCGGATCTCGGGTAGGGGGTCCCGAACTGTGCGTCTAGGTGGATGGTAACAGGAGACAAGGGACGCGATGTTTTTACCCAGGTTCAGGCCCTCTCGATGGAGGTAAAACCCTACTCCTGCTTGATTGATATTGATGATATGGGTAGTACAAGAGTGGATCTACCACGAGATCAAGGAGGCTAAACCCTAGAAGCTAGCCTATGGTATGATTGTTGTAATGGTTGTGTGTCCTACGGACTAAAACCCTCCGGTTTATATAGACATCGGAGGGGGCTAGGGTTACACAGAGTCGATTACAATGGTAGGACATCTACATATCCGTATCGCCAAGCTTGCCTTCCACACCAAGGAAAGTCCCATCCGGACACGGGACGAAGTCTTCAATCTTGTATCTTCATAGTCTTGGAGTCCGGCTGACGATGATAGTCCGGCTATCTGGACACCCCCTAGTCCAGGACTCCCTCAGTAGCCCCTGAACTAGGCTTCAATGACGATGAGTCCGGCGCGCATATTATTCGGCATTGCAAGGCGGGTTCCTCCTCCGAATAATTCATAGAAGATTATGAACGCCAGGATAGTGTCCGGCTCTGCAAAATAAATTGCACATTCCACCGTAGAGAGAATAATATGTACCCAAGTTCAATCAGCTGACGTATTTTTTGGCATGACGTCATACCACCACCAAGCCTTTACTTGAATCGTTTTTTATCATACCACCTCAGCGCGTTTAGCGAAGTGGTTTCCTTGGCACGTCTTGTCGAAGCAGAGATCGTGTTCCCCTTATTCCGGGATTCCCATCAATACGGACGTGGGTAACCCAACCGCACCATTGATGGTGGTGCTTGGGAGATAAGCGAGTTTTACCAGGCCGGTGGAGACACATAGTCTTCGTCCGCCCATATATAAGGGGATAAGGATCCACCTTTTTCCTACGCCTTCTTCCTCCTTTGCTCATCCATCTCCGTGCACTCGAGCTCCAGCGCCCAAGTTCGCTCACCTCGCCTCAACCTTCTCCAGCCATGTCCGGAGCGGGAGGCAAGTGGATGGCCTCCTCCGTCACGGAGGGGCACATCGAAAAACTGCGCGGCGCCGGATACCTGTCCAGCGACATCGTGCACCGGCTGCCCGACGAGGGGCAGCTCATCCCCACCCCCAGGCCCCATGAGAGGGTCGTATTCCTTCCCCACTTCCTCCGCGGACTGGGTTTCCCACTTCATCCCTTCGTCCGGGGGCTCATGTACTACTACGGCCTGGATTTCCACGATCTGGCGCCAAACT
Source organism: Triticum aestivum (assembly GCF_018294505.1). Taxonomy (NCBI): domain Eukaryota; kingdom Viridiplantae; phylum Streptophyta; class Magnoliopsida; order Poales; family Poaceae; genus Triticum; species Triticum aestivum. The sequence goes on along the minus strand of NC_057810.1, from coordinate 136,462,574 downwards.
TCATCCTCAACATCTCGGCGTTTATTGTCGTGTGCGAGGCCTTCCTCTGCATCCGGCCCCACTTCGGCTTGTGGCTAAAGACCTTCAATGTCAAGCCGAAGGTAGTGAAGGGCGTCCAAGCAGAGTGTGGAGGCGCCATGGTGGGCAAAATGCCCAACGTCACCTGGCTTGAGGGGGCCTTTGTGGAGTCCATCAAGGGGTGGCAATCGGGGTGGTTCTACATCACCGAGCCGCGTGACCCTAAATGGGCAGTGGCCCCCGAGTTCAGATCTGGTATCCCTATGCAGCTCACCTCCTGGAAAGAGAAGGGCTTGCTATGGGGCAGTTCGGAGGAGCTGACAGGACTCCAGTCCTGTCTCCAGACCTTGGTGAACAAGAAGCTTAGGCTTGTCAATTTGATCCAGGTCATGCTCGTCCGCCGGATTCTCCCCTGCCAACAGCGGGCCTTTAATTTGTGGGAGTTTGATCCGGCACAGCACCGGACCCTGAGCGGGCTCTTCGACACGACATACTAAGCTGCCTGGAGGGTGTTGTTCAAGGGTGGAGAAGCCCCCACGTCCGCAACGGAGGACCGCGGATTCAGCACCAAGCGCCCGGCTGGCGAGGTAAGCTTTGTTATCCTCTATGGGACACTTATTTTCTTTCATAGTTTGACTCTATGTGGGATTTAAAACTCCCAATGCCTTTAACAGGACTAGCAGAGGACGTCCGGACAGGTAGACTGTCCGGCTCCCCTTCCCGAAGACCTAGCGGACACCCGCTTGACGGGGCTGCTGGTTCCGGCCCTTTACGTGGTGCCAGAGAAGAAGGCCAAGAAGAAGTCCACGGGAACCCAAAAGAGTTCCCGGCGCCAGGTGGTATCGGACTCATCGTCCGATGGCTCCGAGGCGGACTCCTCCCCCGAAGATGAGGAGGAGAAAGAGGACTCTCCCCAGGAGGGGCGAGAGAGGAAGAGGAAGGCTTCCCCAACGGGGGAGGCCGAAGGGTCCAAGAGGGAGAGGACCCTTCCTCCGGACAGCTCCGCCAACGCCAATGTCGGCGACGAAGGGTGGCCCTCAAGGGCCAAGCCTCCGGCAAGATCGTAAGTATCCGGATTCCTGAATGATGTATAATTTTGTGTCACGTAGTGTCCTTCTAATGCCGCACACTACCTGTAGTCCGGCCGAGGATGATCTTCCTGCTTCATCAAGCGGGTCCTTGGCTCCATCGGATGTAGATTCCATTCCGACTGCCTCCACCCCTCGCGATGCTGAGGACGCCGAGGTGGGATCCCAGGAGGGGACCCATCAGGAGGAGGCTCCGGAGGTGCCACAAGGCAGCCTCCCGGACTTTGCGCCGGACTCCATGCCAGAACCCGCAGTGGTTCCGGAGTCCGGCAGGTGGCCCCTTCGTAAGAAGGGCAAGACCGTGACACCGGCAGCCTCCGTCCAACCGGAGGCGCCGGACAACTTGTTGGAGGTGCTCAATGGCGCTTCCATCGAGGAAGAACACCGCACTATCATGTGTGCGGTGATTCAAAAGGTTCAGCTCGCCAAGAGCGGGCTGACCGAAGCCTGCAGCAGCCTTCTAACAGGCTTTGAGGTAAGAAGTTTTAAAAATATGTAATGTAATACCGCATAGACAGTAGCCCCTGATGCTCGGTTCGGTGTTCGGAAAGAAAAACCGGACTGAGGATCTAAAAAAGATATACGCATGAGTTCTAAAAATCATGTCAATATGGGTTTGCAGGCTGCGCTGCTGACTTCTGCCGCACTGACTGCAGAAGTCGATGCTTTGAAGCAAGACCTCGAGCGGACCGAGAACGAGCTCGGCCTTGCCAAGAAGCAGCTCGAGGACAAAGAAGGTGAGTAACACCATATTAAAGTTGTACCTTACAGAAAAGGATTTTGGTTGCAATAGAAATAACAAGGATAACGTGGGTACTGCAGGGGCCACGAACGAGGTGGCCACCCTGAAGGAGGCCGTTTCCGCGGCCGAACGCAATGCGGCCGCGGAACGAGCGGAGCGAGAGAAGCAGGAGGCGCAGGTGGCGGAGGCGCGGCAAGAGCTCCAGGCTCCCATGGAGAAACATGAGAGTTTGGAGCACGACTCGAAGACTCGAGAGTCCGAGCTTGCCTCGACTCTTGAGAGTGCCAAAGCCGCTAAGGCCGAGGCCCATAAGGCCCTTCAGGAGATTGAGGCGGTGAAGAAAATAGCGGCGGGTAAGGCATTTTTCATGCAAAGCAAGCATGTGAATGTGAATTACCTGTTACTTACCCGAATTCAGAGCTCTCCAGGAGCGTTTGCAGATCTGCCTCGCAGCGTGTCCGATGCCGCCGCATTCTACCGGGCCGAGGAGCGGAGCTCAACGGAGAAGGTCTTCTGGTCTCAGTATGCTGAGGCCGGACATCCGGTGCCCCTTAGCGACCAGCTGAAGCAGCTGGTCGAGCTCCACAAGGTGGCCGAGCAGGCCATGAAGGGCCTCATAGTCCGGCTGTGGCCTGAGGAGGCCATGCCTGGGAGCTACTTCGGCATGATGTGGCGGCTGGTGGATGCGTGTCCTTGGGTGGAAGTCATCAAGCGCTCCGCCTGCATTGAAGGTGCCCGTCGGGCCCTTGCCCGCGCAAAGGTGCACTGGGGCAGGCTGGATGCTGAGAAGCTTATAACAGACATGCCGCCAGCGGGCAAGGAGTATTGTACGCCCGAGATGTACTATAAGAGTGCCTTAAGGGTGCCCGCAAGATTGCGTATGAGTGCCCCAAAGATGTAATTATTGAGTAAACTCGCAATGTGTTATCCTGTGCTCTGAAAACTTTATTCATATGCGCTAAGCAACGCTTATTGATTTAAAATATTACCTTCTGTGCGGCCATTTATTAAATCTGAGAGATGGCAAGTCGTCGGCTTCAGCCCCCATGCCACGAGTGCTGGGGTGTTCGGGATAAACTTGAGCACTCTTGTTCCCATTTTTGGGTCCATCTAGGGAGGCGCTCAACACAACGAACAAGGCAACCGGACTTATAATGCTTGAACACTCTCATTTCGCCATAGAATTCTATAATTTTAAATTTCGGCGAAGCCCCTAGTATTCGGAAGACCGAGTTCGGGGCGCTATCCACGCCTGGGCCGGACGAAGCCGGTTCCTCGCTCTAAGCGGCATAAGTCTTTAAGGACTCGAAAAGACCTCTCGAACAGCGACCAGCTCTCGCCTTATCATGACAGTCAGTTTTAGCTTTCTCCACTGAGGCGCTCGCCCAGCTCAAACGGGGCGCAATCACAGTGGTTCTCCCAGTGCTACCTTAGCCGATGGAACGGAATGTAAGGTACCAAAACATGGGAGCCGGGCAAACCGAACTATTGACCCAAGACATGATTCGGAGCCGATGCATATAATGCTATAAGTTTGGGGTGCCGCACTTGTGAAAGTGTTCGGACTTATCTCACCATAATGCGGGGAACATAAGCCCCTGGTGTATTCGGCCGTACCAAAATGTACGGGTGCAAGATGTCATAAGTGAACATATATGTAAAAAAGAAATGCAATTATAAACAAAAAGTGATGCATTGTTTATTCGAGGAATTTTGCCATGGGTGCAGAACGATACAAATAGTGCGGTAAGCAAGGGTTGGACTATTAAAAGTGTCTCCCTCCAGGGGTAGGCTGTGGAATAGTGTATTAAACAGATGTAATGCTCATAATGGAGACCACCTGGGTGTTCGTCGTAGCCATTGTCCCTCCCTGGCTGTTGCATCGTGAGTTCGGCAGATCTACTGCTGGACAGGGCCTCTGGTGAACGGAGTCCTGTGGAAAAAATAAAAAAGAAGAAAAAAAGAGTGACACACTTGGGAGCCCCTGGTGTGGTTAAGCCGCACTCTGGGCCTGTCGTGGCTGTGCCCCTCCCCCTATGCCCATGGTATCTCCAGAGCGTAATGATGTACGCGAAGGGCTAGTCTTGCAGTCATGCGAGGGTTGGGGTTGGGGGCCGCATTGCTACGCGTGCTCGGAACATGCCAGGTGGTCTTGATGTATGTTACTCCGGGCGCGTTTGGCCATGTCCGGTCGTTTAACAGCCGGACTCGAGAATTGCCTTAAGAGGTTGCTCTGTACTTCTGCCACGAGAGCCGCTGTGTGTTCCTCCGTTCGGAGGGAGCGTTCAGTGTTTTCGTTGACCGAGATGACTCCACGAGGGCCTGACATCTTGATCTTGAGGTATGCATAATGCGGCACCGCGTTGAACTTTGCAAACGCGGTTCATCCGAGCAGAGCGTGATAGCCACTGCGGAAGGGGACTATGTCAAAGATTAACTCCTCGCTTTGGAAATTATCCGGGGATCCGAAGACCACTTCCAGTGTAACTGAGCCTGTACAATTGGCCTCGACACCTGGTATGACGCCTTTGAAGGTCGTCTTTGTAGGTTTAATCCTTGAGGGGTCTATGCCCATCTTGCGCACTGTATCCTGATAAAGCAGGTTCAGGCTGCTGCTGCCATCCATCAGGACTCTAGTGAGGTGAAACCCATCGACGATTGGGTCTAAAACCAATGTAGCGAATCCACCATGGCAGATACTGGTAGGGTGGTCCTTTCGATCGAAAGTGATCGGGCAAGAGGACCATGGGTTAAACTTCGGGGCGACTGGCTCCATCGCATACACGTCCCTAAGTGCACGCTTCCGCTCCCTCTTGGGTATGTGGGTTGCGTATATCATGTTTACCGTCCGCACTTGTGGGGGGAAAACCCTTCTGTCCTTTACTGTTTGGTGGCCGGGTCTCTTCCTCGTCATCGCTATGCAGCCCCTTGTCATTGTTTTCGGCAATTAACTTGCCCGCCTGCTTGAATACCCAACAATCTCTGTTGGTGTGATTAGATGGCTTTTCGGGGGTGCCATGTATCTGGCAAGAGCGGTCGAGTATTCGGTCCAAATTGGACGGACCCGGAGTAGTTCTTTTGAATGGCTTTTTCCGCTGACCGGGTTTAGAGCCTCTGAATCCGGCGTTGACTGCCGTATCCTCAGTGTTGTCGCTGTTAATGCGGCGTTTGTGTTTGTTGCGACGCGACCTACCATTGTGGTCCTTGTTGTCCGGACTGCCAGAATTTTTGCTGAGGTTGTTACTGCGAGCAAGCCAGCTGTCCTCTCCCGCACAGAAGCGGGTCATGAGTGATGTGAGGGATGCCATGGATTTCGGCTTTTCCTGTCCTAGGTGCTGGGCTAGCCACTCGTCGCGGATGTTATGTTTGAAGGCTGCGAGGGCCTCTACATCCGGACAGTCGACAATTTGATTTTTCTTTGTTAAGAACCGTGTCCAGAACTGTCTGGCCGATTCGTCTGGCTGCTGAATTATGTGGCTTAGGTCATCGGCGTCTGGTGGTCGCACATATGTGCCCTAGAAGTTGTCGAGGAATGCAGCTTCCAGGTCCTCCCAACACACAATTGACTCTGCGGGCAAGCTGTTAAGCCAATGCCAAGCTGGTCCTTTAAGCTTGAGTGGGAGATAATTGATGGCGTGGAGATCGTCGCCGCGGGCCATAAGGATGTGAAGGAGATAATCTTCGATCCAAACCGCGGGGTCTGTTGTGCCATCGTAGGATTCAATGTTCACGAGTTTAAACTCTTCAGGGATTTGATGATCCATTACTTCGTCTGTGAAGCATAGTGGGTGTGCGGCGCCTCTATAATGAGCAATATCACGTCGTAGCTCAAGAGAGCGTTGTCTGCTGTGTTCGGCCCCACCGGAATTGCTGTATCCGGCGCGACGGTAGTCGTCGTGGGTCGTGGGGCGCCCACGTGACCCGTAGATAGATCTGGATTGTCTTGCCTTGTCCCCCAATATATCCCGCAGGTCTGGCACATTCCCCCGTGGCTTCGCGCTTTTCGAGCGGTGCCGGGGTGCTGTTCTGGCGGAGGGCCTAGATGCCTCTCTGTCGCGGCCACGAGGTGGTCGGTCTGCCATATTGTGCGCTGGTGATGAAGGTTTGTATGCTTCCTCCTCTAGTCGGGGGAGCAACTTGCATTTTGGGTAGCTTTTGGAGGGGCGTTCGAGTTCATACTCTTCGGCCGCGAGGACCTCGGTCCATCTGTCGTCCAGCAGGTCTTGATCAGCTCGAAGCTGTTGCTTTTTTTTCTTTAGGCTGTTCGCCGTGGCCATTAGCCTGCGTTTAAAACACTCTTGTTCGACGGGATCCTCGGGCACGACAAATTCGTCGTTGTTGAGACTTGCCTCGTCTCCGGAGGGAGGCATGTAATTTTCATCCTCCTCATCTGCCGCTCTCTCTTGAGGGCTGGCCTCCCCGTCCTCCTGTGCTGAATCTTGCTGGAGGGGGTTGTCTTCGGCACTCTCTGGGGTGTTATTATCTCCGGTGCCGGAATCTCCATTCTTGCTGTGGCGGGATTTAGAGTGGTGCCGCTGACGTCGGCGCTTGGGCTGTTTCTTAGAGGAATCTGCCTTCGCTGCTTCTTCGCCGTCCCCATCCTTTGGGGTGTCCACCATGTATATGTCGTATGACGAGGTGGTCTTCCAGTGCCCTGTAGGCGCTGGTTCTTGATCGTCTCCGGCATCGTCGTCCATACCGTTGAAGTCTTCGGAGTCATGGTCTAGCATGTCGGTTAGATCGTCGACAGTGGCTACAAAGTGGGTGGTGGGTGGGCTTTGAATTTCTTCATCGTCCGCATCCCAACCATCCTGACCGCAGTCCGGCCAGGGTTCTCCTGATAACGAGAGATGCTTTAGTTAGTTCAGGATATCGCCAAAGGGCGAGTGCTGAAAGATGTCCGCAGCGGTGAACTCCATGATCGGCGCCCAATCGGATTCGATTGGTAGGGGCGTAGGAGGTTTGGAGTCCGGCAAGGAGTCCAGCACCTCGGAGTCACGAGCTTTATAAGGGACAAGGTCAGTATTCGACTCCATCGCCGTAGAGGTCACAGCTCCCGAGGCGGTGTCCAGCAACCTGTCCTCGATCTGCGCGGCCGGCTCCGAACTATATGTCGGAGCGGATTCGTGTGCGGCCTCCAAGGTTCTGTCCGGCAGCAGAGCTAAATCACGCCCATCGTGATAGTGCGGCACGCTCGGCTGCGGCTCCGCGGATGTCAGCTGTGAAGTTTAGGCTTCCAAATCTGACCTGATAGCCAGGGGCGTAGCTTTCGATCTGCTCCAGATGGCCAAGTGAATTGGCCCGCAGTGCAAAGCCACCGAACACGAAGATCTGTCCGGGGAGAAAATTCTCACCCTGGACTGCGTTGTTGTTGATTGAAGAAGCCATCAAGCCTATCGGTGACGACACAGAGGAACTCTCAATGAAAGCACCAATGTCGGTGTCAAAACCGGCGGATCTCGGGTAGGGGGTCCCGAACTGTGCATCTAGGCAGATGGTAACAGGAGACAAGGGATGCGATGTTTTTACCCAGGTTCGGGCCCTCTCGATGGAGGTAAAACCCTACTCCTGCTTGATTGATATTGATGATATGGGTAGTACAAGAGTGGATCTACCACGAGATCAAGGAGGCTAAACCCTAGAAGCTAGCCTATGGTATGATTGTTGTAATGGTTGTGTGTCCTATGGACTAAAACCCTCCGGTTTATATAGACACTGGAGAGGGCTAGGGTTACACAGAGTCGGTTACAATGGTAGGAGATCTACATATCCGTATCGCCAAGCTTGCCTTCCACGCCAAGGAAAGTCCCATCCGGACACGGGACGAAGTCTTCAATCTTGTATCTTCAAAGTCTTGGAGTCTGGCTGACGATGATAGTCCGGCTATCTGGACACCCCCTAGTCCAGGACTCCCTCACCCGCCCGCGGCAGACAAGGGCTGACGACCCTGTACCAGGCCAGTCGGCGAGACCCACCAGTCGGCGGGCCCCAGCAGTCGGTGGAGAAGATGGCGGCCTGAGAGACAGACGGCTGGGACCTGCGTCCAGCCGGTTTACCATTGTACCCCTGGGGGTAGGCCTATATAAACCCCCCAGGGCACCCATGCAAAGGGTTCGAATGCATTAGCACTAGATCAGATCATATAGGAAGGAGAGAGCTAGCCTTGCCTTCTCCTACCTCTAGAAACAGCTCAAGGAGCAACCTTGTACTCACTTTGCCTTAGTGATCATGCGGAGACCCCGCAGAGCAGCAGTAGGGGTGTTATCTCCTCAGAGAGCCCTGAAGCTGGGTTAGATCCTCCGGCGTGCATGTCTTCGCCTCATCCCGTTTCCAGGCACCGGCGACGTTCTACTCGCCCCCACCATGATAAGCCATCTTTTGGCATATGTCGCACCCAACCCCCGACATGCCGGAACCGCCTGCTCCAGCCTTCGGCATCCAGCGGCGTTGTTTTGCGCTCCTTAGTGCAATGCTACCCCGCCGACGGCCAGGCCATCCCTCCACTCCGCACCTCCTGTTATTCTCTGCCGAGTGTAGGACCACCCGCACCCGAACCAGTCGAGTTTCCCACTCCTCTCCGTCTGTGACTCCACTGCTGCGTCTTCTCCATTTCCGGGTCGTTCCAGTATGGGGCCTCGCCGTCATCCACTGCTTCGGTGCGCTCGGCGCGGCGTGGTCAACATACGAGAGTCATCGAAAGAGGACTATACGTGGAGAGCCTGACAACTGGGACCCACGAGGTCAATGGCCGCGCGCAAGGAAAGTTCCTCCTTATTACGCACTGTAGGTGGACTGTACGTGGGAAGGGCTTCTGTATTTCACGAAAAAAATGTTCCCCCCGTTGACAGGTTGGACCCACCAGCTATATCTTCGCACACAAGGAAGTGCCTCCTTATTACGCACAAAAAAATGAATACCCCCTGCTAGCTGGGACCCACCATAGTGGGTGGCTGACTTCTGGGCTTACTAAGTTGACGAGGACAGAGGGCTTTGTCAACTTAGTCAATATGAACGATTCTATCTCCAGTGACCGTACGATGTCCATCCAACGGCCATAGCGCTTATTCAACCTCTGGTCTTCTTGCTCCAGCCGCCCAAAGCAGCGCCGGTCGTGCCGCGTGCTCCTTCCTCTCGTGGTCGGCTGTGATGCTGCGGAGGCCTCACCGCCCCCTACTACTCCCACCGCTAGCCCAGGGCATTCCTCTACTCACACACCCCCCTGTTATTCTGCGGCGACGGCAGCCTCACGCCGCAGCCGAACCAGTGAACCCTCATACTCCTCTCCATGTGGGCATCCACTGCCTTGTCTTCCCCAGCTCCGCGTCGTCCCCTTCCTAGGCCTTTCCGTCGTCCATCGCCTTGGTGCTCTCGGCGCGGCGTGGTCAATGTGGTCAATGACCGACTTCTATCGGAAGAGAACTGTACATGGAGAGGCTGACAGCTGGGTCCATGGCCGCAGCTGGGTCCACGGCCACAGCCTAGTTTTTTTGTGATTTGCCAAGTAAGTTGCTTTGTCAGGCCTGTTGGGCTGCAAATCTTTCAAGACGAGGAGATCTTCATTCGGCTGGCGGAGAAAATGGCCTATCAGTAATGAGAAATGGGTTGTACATTTTCAAAACACATTAAACCGACAATTAGTTTCAAATATCTTTTTTCCATTTCGAGATTTTAAATTGCATTTATTTTTATGCATGGACAATTTGTTGGATTTTATATTGATATACATTTATTTTTATAATCATTTTGAATGTGACTCGAAATTTTGGGATTAAAAACAGTTCGGACTGCACCGAAATATGCAAAATTTCGTACAATTTTTTAACAGTGGCCACAATATGGGTTGTAATGCTAACAAAAAGAATATGGCCTCCAAAAAAACCTTAAGAATTAGTAAATGGGCTATAAATTATTAGAAATAATGGCAGATGTGTTGTATGCTGTTTTCCACAGATTTGAGGCTTTCCTAAAAAAAGGTTGACGCACAAGCAGTGACTATTGGATTTCCATCCAATGGCCGTCGTGCTTCTTCAATCTCTGCTCTTCCTGCTCTAGGCGCTCAAACAAGCGCCGGCGGGACTGCCTGCTCCCTCCTCCCCGCGGCCGGCTGTGCTGCCGTGCAGGCCTCACCGCCCCACCATACTCCCATCGCTGGCCTAGCCATCCCACTACTCACCCACACCTGCTGTTATTCTCCGGCGATGGCAGACGAACCAGTAAACCCTCGTACAGTCGTACTCCCCTCCATGTGGGAAACAACTGCCGAGTCTTCCCTTCCTCCGTGTCGTCCCTTCCTAGGCCTCGCCGTCGTCCACCGCCCTGGTGCTCTTGGCGCGGCCTGGTCAACGTGGTCAATGACTGACATGCATCTGAAGTGGACTGTACGTGGAGAGGCTGACAGTTGGGTCCATGGCCGCACGCATGGAAATGCCTCCTTATTACGTGCGAAATAATGATTCCTCCACCTGACATATGGGACCCACCGAAAGGGCCTCTGTATTTCACAAAAAAACGTTACCGGCGCTGACAGCTTGGACCCACCAGCTATATCTTCGCACGCAAGGAATTGCCTCCTTATTACGCACAAAAAAAGTGAATACCCCCTGCTAGCTGGGACCAAGTATAGTGGCAGGCTGACTTGTGGGCCTACTAAGTTGACGGGGACGGAGGGCTTTGTCAAGTTAGTCAATACTCCAGTGAATGTACGATGTCCATCCAACGGCCGTAGTGCTTCTTCAACCTTCAGTCTTCATTCTCCAGCCGCCCAAAGCAGCGCCGGTCATGCCGCATGCTCCTGCCTCCCGTGGCCGGCTGTGATACTGCGGAGGCCTCACCGCCCCCTACTACTCCCACCGCTAGCCAGGCCATCCCTCTACTCACCCACACCCACTGTTATTCTGCGGCGACGGCAGCCTCACATCGCTGCCGAACCAGTGAACCCTCATACTCCTCTTCGCGTGGGCATCCACTACTGCGTCTTCCCCGCCTCCGCGTCGTCCCCTTCCCAAGCCTCGTCGTCGTCCACCGCCGTGGTGCTCTCGGCGCGACGTGGTCAATGTGGTCAATGACCGAGTTCCATCGGAAGAGTACTGTGCGTGGAAAGGCTGACAGCTGGGTCCACGGCGGCCGCAAGGAAGTGCCTCCTTATTATGCGCAAAATAATTATTCCTCCACCTGACAGCAGGGACCCACTGGACGGGCCACCGTATTTCGTGAAAAAAACATTTCCCCATGACTGCTGGGACCCACCAGCTATACCTTTGCACACAAGGAAGTGTGTCCGGGCAAAAACAAAAACAAAACGATTTGCCCCCCTGATTGCTGGGACCCACCAGCTATATCTTCGCATGCAAGGAAGTGCCTGACAGTCGGGACCCACCTGGTCGAAGCGTACGTAGCATTGTCATTCTGGTCGCGAACGTGTACGTACATATATACTGGTCGATGTAGAGGCATGCACGTGTCGTAGTAGAGGCGCGCGCGGGTCGTACAAGAGGCGCGTACGTGTCGTCGTAGATGCGCACACGTAGCATGTACACGTACGTACAACGGCCAGTGTGCAAGAAAAAAAATATGGCCACGTATGTGTACATATGGGCGGGGTCTCGAATGCCTACTCGCGCATACGTACGGCCAAGGCTCGTGTACATGGTTTGGTCGGAACGGAGAAACAGCATCGTCGTCGTGTTCATGGGGGGGCAACGGAATGCGTTGTGTTCATGGGGAGGCAACGGAATGCGTCGTGTCCATCGGGAGGCAACGGAACGCGTGGGAGCCAACCGGCTTGGACGGAACAGGTGATGAAAACAAGGCCTAGCGTACCGCGGAATGGAGGAAACGGCCTTGTGTTCGACCGGCCACGTTCGAAATGGGATCCTGTTCATTGGGAGGGGTGTGGCGTACTCCAAAACAGAGGAAACGGACCTCCTACGGTCGAAACGGGGGTCCTGTTGATCGGGAGGGGTGTGGCATACCGCAAAACGGACGAAACGGACTTGTGTTGGAGCGCTACGGTTGAAACGGGGGTCCTGTTCATCGGGAGGGGTGTGGCGTACCGCAAAACGGGATTCCACGGAATGTTTTGTTGGATTTTTACATAATACAAATTTATATTTAATCTGACTAAAAAATTCAGGATAAAAATATTTTGGATCCCATCAAAATGTGGAAATTTTATTGAATTCTGTCTTCAACGGTTGGTTGAAATTATTAATCTTTGCTCTAGCTAGAAAATGGGTTGTACTTTTAACAAACTGTAAATGGGCTGTTGTAAATTCCATTAGAATTCAAAAATGGGCTGTACATTCTTACAAAACGCAAATGGGCTATAAGTTTTCTGCCACACACTTGTGGGCCTACTAAGTGACGCGTCCCCTAAAAAAATAAGTTGACGCATATGCAAGGGTTTGTCAACTTATTATAGTAAACACACGGTTCTAGCAGTAGTGGCCGTTGGATGTCTATCCAATGGATGTCGTGCTTCTTCTTCAATCTCGGATATTCTTAGCTTCGGCCGCTGCTACCGCTTGAGCACTGCGTTGGATTTTCCCGAAGAGGAGAGGATGATGCAGCAAAGTAGCGTAAGTATTTCCCTCAATTTTTGAGAACCAAGGTATCAATCCAGTAGGAGACCACTCACAAGTCCCTCGTACCTACACAAAACAATAGCTCCTCGCAACCAACGCGATTAGGGGTTGTCAATCCCTTCACGGTCACTTACGAGAGTGAGATCTGATAGAGATGATAAATAATATTTTTGGTATTTTTGGTATATAGATGCAAAGTGAAAAGTAAAAGGCAAAGTAAAAACAAAGCAAGTAATAAAGTAATGGAGATTGATATGATGAGAATAGACCCGGGGGCCGTAGGTTTCACTAGTGGCTTCTCTCAAGAGCATAGATATTCTACGGTGGGTGAACAAATTACTGTTGAGCAATTGACAGAATTGAGCATAATTATGAGTATATCTAGGTATGATCATGTATATAGGCGTCACGTCCAAGACAAGTAGATCGAAACGATTCTGCATCTACTACTATTACTCCACTCATCGACCGCTATCCAGCATGCATCTAGAGTATTAAGTTAAAAATAGAGTAACGCCTTAAGCAAGATGACATGATGTAGAGGGATAAATTCATGCAATATGATAAAAACCCCATCTTGTTATCCTCGATCGCAACAATACAATACGTGGCTTGCTGCCCCTTCTGTCACTGGGAAAGGACACCGCAAGATTGAACCCAAAGCTAAGCACTTCTCCCACTGCAAGAACTACCAATCTAGTTGGCCAAACCAAAAGGATAATTCGAAGAGACTTGCAAGGATAACTCAATCATACATAAAAGAATTCAGAGAAGATTCAAATATTGTTCATAGATAAGCTGGATCATAAACCCACAATTCATCGGTCTCAACAAACACACCGCAAAAAGAAGATTACATCGAATAGATCTCCGCGAGAGAGGGGGAGAACATTGTATTGAGATCCAAAAAGAGAGAAGAAGGCATCTAGCTACGTAGGTATATATAGGAGGAAGGAGTACGTCGGTGGAGCAACAGGGGGCCCACGATGCAGGGGGCGCGCCCCCCACCCTCGTGACCGCCTCTGTTACTTCTTGGAGCAGGGTCCAAGTCTCCTGGATCACGTTCAGTGAGAAAATCACGTTCCCGAAGGTTTCATTCCGTTTGGACTCCGTCTGATATTCCGTTTCTTCGAAACACTGAAATAGGCAAAGAAAAACAGCAATTCTGGGCTGGGCCTCCGGTTAATAGGTTAGTCCCAAAAATAATATAGAAGTGGGAAATAAAGCCCAATATAGTCCAAAACAGTAGATAAAGTAGCATGGAGCAATCAAAAATTATAGATACGTTGGAGACGTATCAGGCATCCCCAAGCTTAATTCCTGCTCGTCCTTGAGTAGGTAAATGATAAAAAGAGATTTTTTGATGCGGAGTGATACTTTGGCATAATTTCAATGTAAATCTTCTTAATTGTGATATGAATATTCAGATCCGAAAGATTCAATAATAATACTTCAAGCATACTAATCAAAGCAATCATGTCTTCTCAAAATAGCAAGGCAAAAGAAAGTTCATCCCTACAAAATCATATAGTTAGGCTATGCTTCATTTTCGTCACACAAAGATGTTCCCAACTTCTATACCCCCGATGACAAGCGAAGCAATTTTTTCATACTTAAATAATCTCAAACTTTTTAAACCTTCACGCAATACATGAGCGTGAGCCATGGATATAGCACTATGGGTGGAATAGAATATGATGATGGGGATTGTGTGGAGAAGACAAAAAGGGAGAAATTCTCATATTGACGAGGATAATCAATGGGCTATGGAGATGCCCATCAATTGATGTCAACATGAGGAGTAGGGATTGCCATGCAACGGATGCACTAGAGCTATGAATGCTCAACAAAAAGAAAACTAGTGGGTGTGCATCCAACTCGCTTTCTCATGAAGACCTAGGGAATTTGAGGAAGCCCATCATAGGAATATACAAGCCAAGTTCTATAATGAAAAAATCCCACTAGTATAAAAAGACAACTTATGAGACTTACTACATGAAGAACAAGGTGCTACTTTGAAGCACAATATATGAGACTCACTACATGAAGAACAAGGTGCTACTTTGAAGCACAAGTGTGGAAAAAGAGATAGTAGCATTGCCCCTTTTTTGGGGGGGGGGGGGCTTTCTTTTTTTTGGCCTTTCTCTTTTTTTTGTTTGGGCAATGCTCTAATAATGATGATCATCACACTTCTATTGATTACAACATAAGGATTACAACTCGAAACTTAGAACAAGATATGACTCTATATGAATGCCTCCGGCGGTGTACCGGGATGGTGCAATGAATCAAGAGTGACATGTATGAAAAATAATGCATGGTGGCTTTGCCACAAATACGATGTCAACTACATGATCATGCAATGACAATATGAAAAAAGTAATGTATGTCACGATGATGATGATGGAAGTTGCATGGCAATATATCTCGGAATGGCTATGGAAATGCCATGATAGGTAGGTATGGTGGCTGTTTTGAGGAAGATATAAGGAGGTTTATGTGTGATAGAGCGCATCGTATCACGGGGTTTGGATGCACCGGCGAAGTTTGCACCAACTCTCAAGGTGAGAAAGGGCAATGCACGGTACCAAAGAGGCTAGCAAAGGCGGAAAGGTGAGAGTGCGTATAATCCATGGAATCAACATTAGTCAAAAGAACTCATACACTTATTGCAAAAATTTAGAAGTCATCAAAAATCAAGTACTACGCGCATTCTCCTAGGGGGATAGATTGGTAGGCAAAGACCATCGCTCGTCCCCGACCGCCACTCATAAGGATGCACAACCCAGGTACACTTTATGTTTCAAATTTGTTACACAACTTTAACCATACGTGCATGCTACGGGACTTGCAAACTTCAACACAAGCATTTCTCAAATTCACAATTATTCAACTAGCACGACTTTGATATTATCACCTCCATATCTCAAAACAATTATCAAGCATCAAACTTATCTTAGTATTCAACGCACTCAAAAGAAAGTTTCACATATCTTGAATACCAAGTATATTAATATTAAGCAAATTACCATGCTATTAACGACTCTCAAAATAATCTAAGTGAAGCATGAGAGATCAAATAGTTTCTTTAAAACAAATCCACCACCGTGCTCTAAAAGATCTAAGTGAAGTACTAGAGCAAAAATTATCACGCTCAAAAGATATAAGTGAAGCACTATGAGCAAAACTATCAAGCTCAAAAGGTATAAGTGAAGCACATAGAATATTCTAGCATATTACAATTCATGTATGGCTCTCTCAGAAGGTGTGTACAGCAAGGATGATTGTGGTAGAGTAACAAGCAAAGATGCAAATAATACAAGACGCTCCAAGCAAAACACATATCATGTGGTGAATAAAAATATAGCTCCAAGTAAATTACCGATGGAAGTAGACGAAAGAGGGGATGCCTTCCGGGGCATCCCCAAGCTTTGACTTTTTGGTGTCCTTGGATTATCTTGGGGGTGCCATGGGCATCCCCAAGCTTAGGCTCTTGCCACTCCTTGTTCCATAATCCATCAAAAGAATTCACCCAAAACTTGAATACTTCACAACACAAAACTAAATAGAAATCTCGTGAGCTCCATTAGAGAAAGAAAACAAAAGACTACTTCAAGGTACTATAATGAACTCATTCTTTATTTATATTGGTGTTAAACCTACTGTATTCCAACTTCTCTATGGATTACAAATTATTTTATTAGCCATAGATTCATCAAAATAAGCAAACAACACACGCAAAACAGAATCTGTCAAAAACAGAATAGTCTGTAGTAATATGTAACTAACGCAAACTTCTGGAACTCTAAAAATTCTACCAAAATAGGAAGTCCTGGACAGTTTGTTTATTAAACAGAAGCAACAATAATCAACGCAAAATCACGTTTCTGTGATTTAACAAAATTATATTCGTGCGCGCAAAGTTTCTGTTTATCAGCAGAATCAAATCAACTATCATCGTAGGTTATCCTATAGGTTCTACTTGGCACAAACACTAATTAAAAGATAAAACCACATCCAAACAGAGGCTAGATGGATTATTTATTCCTAAACAGAAGAAAAAACAAAAAACAAAAAAAATTGGGTTGCCTCCCAACAAGCGCTATCGTTTAATGCCCCTAGCTAGGCATAAAAGCAAGGATAGATCTAGGTATTGCCATCTTTGGTAGGAAATCCATAAGTGGCTCTCATGATAGATTCATATGCTAATTTTATTTTCTTTCTAGGGAAGTGTTCCATGCCCTTATTTAAGGGAAATTGGAATCTAATATTTCCTTCCTTCATATCAATAATTGCCACCAATCGTTCTAAGGAAAGGTCTACCAAGAATAATAGGACATGAAGGATTGCAATCTATATTAAGAACGATAAAATCTACGGGCACATAATTCCTATTTTCAACAATAAGAACATCATTAATTCTTCTCATAGGCTTTTTAATAGTGGAATCTGCAAGATGCAAGTTTAGAGAGCAATCATCAAAGTCACGGAAATCTAGCAAATCACACAAAGTTTTGGGAATAGTAGAGACACTAGCACCCAAATCACACAAAGCATGAAAATCATAATCTTTAATTTTAATTTTAATAGTAGGTTCCCACTCATCATAGAGTTTTCTAGGGATAGAAACTTTCAACTCAAGTTTTTCTTCATAAGATTGCATCAAGGCATCAACAATGTGTTCGTTAAAGGCCTTATTTTGACTATAAGCATGAGGAGAATCTAGCACGGATTGCAACAAGGAAATACAACCAATTAAAGAGAAATTTTCATAATTAAATTCCTTGAGATCCAAGATAGTGGGTTTAGCAACATCTAGGTTTTTATTTCTTTCAATCCCACTTTCATCAATTTCATCATCAAGATCTAGAAACTCTGAATTCTTAGAACACCTTCTAGGTAAAGGAAGATCATATTCAGTTTCATCAAGATTCATATTGCAAAACAAAGATTTAATGGGGGACACATCAATAACTTTTAGATCTTCATCTTGATTTTCATAGGAATTGGAAGAACACGCTTTAATAAAGGCATCTTTGGAAGCACGCATCTTAGCGGTTCTTTTTTTGCACTCATCAATGGAAATTCTCTTGGCTTTGAGAGACTCATTGATATCATGCTTAGGAGGAATAGATCTAAGCTTTAAAGAATTAATTTCGAGAGAAATTCTATCAACGTTCCTAGCCAAATCATCAACTTTAAGCAATTTCTCTTCAAGCAAAGCATTAAAATTCTTTTGTGAATTCATGAACTCTTTAACACTACTCTCAAATTCAGAGCGCATCTTATTAAAATTTCCATGAGAGTTGTTGTAGGAATTTCCATAATTATTAGAAGGATTACTAGGATAAGGCCTAGGATTGAAATTCCCTCTATACGCGTTGTTTCCAAAACTATTCCTACCAACAAAATTCACATCCATAGATTCATTATTATTCTCAATCAAAGTAGACAAAGGCATATCATTGGGATCAAGAGAAGTATTTTAGTAGCAAACATCTTCATAAGTTCATCCATCTTTTCACTCAAAACATTGATTTCTTCTATAGCATGCACTTTTTTACTAGAAGATCTTTCGGTGTGCCATTGAGAATAATTAGCCATAATATTATCAAGCAATTTTGTAGCATCTCCTAACGTAATTTCCATAAACGTGCCTCCCGTGGCCGAATCTAAAAGATTTCTAGAAGCAAAATTCAATCCGGCATAAAATTTTTGTATGATCATCCATAAATTCAAACCATGAGTAGGGCAATTGCGAAGCATCAATTTCATTCTTTCCCAAGATTGGGCAACATGCTCATGATCAAGTTGTTTAAAATTCATAATATCGTTCCTAAGAGTGATGATCTTAGCGGGAGGAAAATACTTAGAGATAAAAGCATCTTTGCACTTGTTCCAAGAATCAATACTATTTTTAGGCAAAGACGAAAACCAAACTTTAGCACGATCTCTAAGTGAAAATGGAAATAACTTCAATTTGACAATATTGTTATCCGTATCTTTCTTCTTTTGCATATCACACAAATCAACAAAATTGTTTAGATGAGTAGCGGCATCTTCACTAGAAGGCCGGCGAATTGATCTTTCATAACAAGATTCAACAAAGCGGTATTGATTTCACAAGACTCGTCATTATTAAGAGGAGCAATTGTAGTACTAAGGAAATCATTATTATTGGTATTCGAGAAGTCACACAATCTGGTATTATCTTGCGCCATGGCAACAAGTAATCCAACACACAAGCAAACAGAAAGGCAACGGGAAAGGGCAAACGGGAAAAGAGGAGGAGATTGGGAAAGAGAGGGCGAATAAAACGGCAAGGGTGAAGTGGGGGAGAGGAAAACGAGAGGCAAATGGCAAATAATGTAATGCGAGAGATAGGGATTGTGATGGGTACTTGGTATGGTTGACTTTCTCTTGCGTGAGCCTCCCCGGCAACGGCGCCAGAAATTCTTCTTGCTACCTCTTGAGCACTGCATTGGATTTCCCCGAAGAGGAGAGGATGATGCAGCAAAGTAGCATAAGTATTTCCCTCAGTTTTTGAGAACCAAGGTATCAATCCAGTAGGAGACCACGCACAAGTCCCTCGTACCTACACAAAACGATAGCTCCTCGCAACCAACGCGATTAGGGGTTGTCAATCCCTTCACGGTCACTTACGAGAGTGAGATCTGATAGAGATGATAAATAATATTTTTGGTATATAGATGCAAAGTGAAAAGTAAAAGGCAAAGTAAAAACAAAGCAAGTAATAAAGTAATGGAGATTGATATGATGAGAATAGACCCGGGGGCCATAGGTTTCACTAGTGGCTTCTCTCAAGAGCATAGATATTCTACGGTGGGTGAACAAATTACTATTGAGCAATTGACAGAATTGAGCATAATTATGAGTATATCTAGGTATGATCATGTATATAGGCATCACGTCCAAGACAAGTAGATCGAAACGATTCTGCATCTACTACTATTACTCCACTCATCGACCGCTATCCAGCATGCATCTAGAGTATTATGTTAAAAACAGAGTGACGCCTTAAGCAAGATGACATGATGTAGAGGGATAAATTCATGCAATATGATAAAACAACATCTTGTTATCCTTGATGGCAACAATACAATACGTGCCTTGCTGCCCCTTCTGTCACTGGGAAAGGACACCGCAAGATTGAACCCAAAGCTAAGCACTTCTCCCATTGCAAGAACTACCAATCTAGTTGGCCAAACCAAAAGGATAATTCGAAGAGACTTGCAAAGATAACTCAATCATACATAAAAGAATTCAGAGAAGATTCAAATATTGTTCATAGATAAGCTGGATCATAAACCCACAATTCATCGGTCTCAACAAACACACCACAAAAAGAAGATTACATCGAATAGATCTCCACGAGAGAGGGGGAGAACATTGTATTGAGATCCAAAAAGAGAGAAGAAGGCATCTAGCTACTAGCTATGGACCCGAAGGTCTGAAGTAAACTACTCACACTTCATCGGAGGGGCTATGGTGTTGATGTAGAAGCCCTCCGTGGTGGATGCCCCCTCCGGCGGAGCTCCGGAACAGGCCCCAAGATGGGATCTCGTGGATACAGAAGGTTGCAGCAGTGGAATTAGGTTTTTGGCTCCTGTTCTGGTCGTTTGGGGATACGTAGGTATATATAGGAGGAAGGAGTACGTCGGTGGAGCAACAGGGGGCCCACGAGGCAGGGGGCGCGCCCTAGGGGGGCGCCCCCCACCCTCATGACCGCCTCTATTACTTCTTGGAGCAGGGTCCAAGTCTCCTGGATCACGTTCGGTGAGAAAATCACGTTCCTGAAGGTTTCATTCCGTTCGAACTCCGTCTGATATTCCGTTTCTCCGAAACACTGAAATAGGCAAAAAAACAGCAATTCTGGGATGGGCCTCCGGTTAATAGGTTAGTCCCAAAAATAATATAAAAGTGGAAAATAAAGCCCAATATAGTCCAAAACAGTAGATAAAGTAGCATGGAGCAATAAAAAATTATAGATACGTTGGAGACGTATCAGCCGCCCAAAAAATGATTCCTCCCCCTGAGATCTGGGGCGCACCGTTTCGGAGGCTGACCTGTGGGCCTACTAAGTTGGAGCGTACCAAGGGATTTCTCAACTTAGTCAATATAAACGATTCTAGCTTCAGTGACCATACGATGTCCATCCAACGGCTGTAGTGCTTCTTCAACCTCTGGTCTTCTTGCTCCAGCCGCCAAAAGCAGCGCCAGTCGTGCCGCCTACTCCTGCCTCCCGTGGCTGGCTGTGCTGCCGCGGAGGCCTCACTGCCCCCATACTACTCCCACCACTGGCCAGGCCATCCCTCCACTGACCCAAACCCCCTGTTATTCTGCGGCGACGGCAGCCTCACAACGCAGCCGAACTAGTGAAGCCTCGTACTCCTCTCCACGCGGGCTTCCACTGTTGCGTCTTCCTCGGCTCCGCGTCGTCCCCTTCCTAGGCCTCGCCGTCGTCCACCACCCTGGTGCTCTCGGCGCGGCATGGTCAACATGGTCAATGACCGACTTCCATCGGAAGAGTACTATACGTGGAGAGGTTAACAGCTGGGTCCACGACGGCCGCAAGGAAGTGCCTCCTTATTACGCGCAAATTAATTATTTCTCCACCTGACAGCAGGGACCCACCGAACGGGCCACCTTATTTTGCGAAAAAAAATGTTTCCCCTGACTGCTGTGACCCACCGGACGGGCCACCGTATTTCGCAAAAAAACGTTCCCCCCGCTGTCAGCTCGGACCCACCGGAAGTGCCTCCTTATTACGCACAAAAAAATAAATACTCCCCCTACTAGCTGGGACCCACCTTAGTGGGAGGCTGACTTGTGGGCCTACTAAGTTGACGGGGACGGAGGGCTTTGTCAACTTAGTCAATATGAACGATTCTAGCTCCAGTGACCGTACGATGTCCATCCAATGGCCGTACTGCTTCTTCAACCTCTGGCCTTCTTGCTCCAGCCTCCCAAAGCAGCGCCGGTCGTGCCGCCTACTCCTGCCCCCCGTGGTCGGCTGTGCTGCCGCAGAGGCCTCACCGCCCCCTAATATTCCCACCGCTGGCCATGCCCTGCGGCGACGGCAGCCTCACACCGCAGCCGAACGAGTGAACCCTTATACTCCTCTCCGTGTGGGCATCCACTGCCGCCTCTTCCCTTGCTCCGCGTCGTTCCCTTCCTAGGCCTCGCCGTCGTCCACCGCCCTGGTGCTCTCGGCGCGGCGTGGCCAACGTGGTCAAGGAACGACTTCCATCGAACGTGGACTGTACTTGGAGAGGCTGACAGCTGGGTCCACGGCCGCAGCAAGGAAGTGCCTCCTTATTACGCGGAAAATAAATATTCCTCCACCTGACAGCAGGGATCCACCGGACGGGCCACCGTATTTCGCGAAAAAACGTTTCCCCCCTGACTGCTGGGACCCACCAGCTACACCTTCGCATGCAAGGAAGTGCGTCTGGGCAAAAGAACGATTCGCCCCCCTAACTACTGGGACCCACCAGCTACATCTACGCAGGCAAGGAAGTGCCTGACAATCGGGACCCACCTGGTCGAAGCGTACTTAGCATTCTCATTCTGGTCGCGAACATGTACGTACATATATACTGGTCGATGTAGAGGCGCGCACGTGTCGTAGTAGAGGCGCGCACGTGTCGTAGTAGAGGTGCGTATGTGTCGTAGTAGAGGCGCGCACATAGCATGTACACGTACGTACAGCAGCCAGTGTGCAAGAAAGAAAATACGGCCACGTATGTGTACATATGGGCGGGGTCTCGAACGCCTACTCGCGCATACATACGGCCAGGGCTCGTGTACATGGCTGGGTCGGAAAGGAGAAACAACATCGTCATCGTGTTCATGGGGAGCCAACCGGCTGGGTCAGAACGGAATGCGTCGTCATGTTCATCGGGAGGGCTTGGATGGAACAGGCGATGGAAACGAGGCCTGGCGTACCGCAGAACGAAGGAAACGGCCTTGTGTTCGACCGGCCACGTTCGAAACGGGATCCTGTTCATCGGGAGGGGTCTGGCGTACCGCAAAATGGAGGAAACAGACCTCCTATGGTCGAAACAGGGGTCCTGTTGATCGTGAGGGGTGTGGCGTACCGCAAAACGGACAAAATGGACCTTCTACGGTCGAAACGGGGGTCTTGTTGATCGGGAGGGGTGCGGCGTACCACAAAATGGACGAAACGGACTTGTGTTGGAGCGCTACGGTCGAAACGGGGGTCCTGTTCGTCGGGAGGGGCGTGGCGTACCACAAAACGGGACTCCACAGGATATTGTTCATCTCCACTGTCGACCTCCTCCAGCCTCCATGGGCTACCGTCGACCTCCTCCAGCATCCATGGGCTCCTGTTCATCTAGCCTCCACCGTGCGCTACTCCACCGGCTACTGTTCAACCACCCCTCCATGGGCACCCCTCCACCGTCTACTGTTCATCCAGCCCTCCATGGGGTCATCCAATTCATCCAGCCCTCCACGGGGTCCTGTTCATCTAGCCCCAACCGGCTCGATCGAGGCAACGCCACGGGGTCCTGTTCATCCACCCCCACCGCTCACTGTTCATCCAACCCCCCCCCTCCCGCAACACTCACTGTTCATCCAGAGAGGCAGCATCGATCGGCTTCAGTTAGCAGCAATAGCGAAGGAATCGCTCGATCGGGTTCAGTTAACAACCATCGACCAATCGCTCAGGTTCAGTAACACGTAGACTGCAGTGCAATCGCTCGGGTTCAGTTAGAGCCCAACGCCTCGCTCGGGTTCAGTTAGAGCCAACGCCATGCACACACGCATGTACATGTACGAGAGAAACACGCATCGCTCGGCCCCCGACCACCCACCGTAATCGGGAAATCCCCAAAATTTTCCTCGCCCTCGCTTCTACTATGGTTTTTTCATCATGGACGGCCCAAAGAATGTCATGCAGCTGCGTCTCCGGTCCGCCCAGGACAAAAAGCCCATTTTCTGTCATGATTTTTGTGATAGTAGTAGGAGACCACCACATCTATGATGATACCGGGTTTTGTCACAATTATCATCATAGAAGTGTCATATGTATGACAGAAAAAAATTTCGTTTGGCCCAAAATGTCACGGATGTGTATTTTTTTTGTAGTGCTTCCTGTGCCAGTTGCTTCCCCCGCCCTGACTGCACTCATCTCGGTCCACGATGGCAAGACGACATCCCCAGCAATCATCTCCGAGGAGCTCTGCCACTTGTTCAGGCCAGACTTGGATCGGGAGTTCACGGTGGTGTTCCCGGATGCGGCGAGCCTCCGCTTTGGCACCCACAGCGCCCAGTTGACCTTGGCCCTCAACCAGCTTAAGGTCCGCATCTCGGTACCATTTGTGGATTCGCTTGCTGTGGCCTCCTTGACCTTGTTATGGATTCATATTCGTGGGCTTCCTCCCATTGCTCGTGTGGAAAGCGTCATCCGGGGCATGTCCCGGCTCCTGGGCAAGATCGTGGCAGTGGATACACTCTCTCTGGTCAAGGGGCCAGCTGTGCGTGCTCAAATCAAGTCTCCAGATCCCTCCAAGCTTTAGACGACTCTGCGAATGTTCTTCAATGACGCGGGATATGACCTGCACATCTCGGTGGAAGATGATCTCGCTGCCTCCCCTGCCAACCCCGGTGATGGCGCCGATTCCAATGGGAGGAGGGGCCCGGGGAGCCGGGCGACCACCGCTCCGACCATGACATGTTGGGGAACGTGGTAATTTCCAAAAATTTCCTACGATCACGCAAGATCTATCTATGTGATGCATAGCAAAAATAGGGGAGAGTGTGTCCACGTACCCTCATAGACCGAAAGTGGAAGCGTTTAGTTAACGCGGTTGATGTAATCGAACGTCTTTGTGATCCAACCGATCCAAGCACCGAACGTACGGCACCTCCGCGTTCAACACACGTTCAGCTCGGGGACGTCCCTCGTACGCTTGATCTAGTTGAGGCCGAGGGAGAGTTTTGTCAGCACGACGGCATGGTGACAGTGATGATGAAGTTACCGGTGCAGGGCTTCGCCTAAGCACTACGACGATATGATCGAGGTGTGTAACTGTGGAGGGGGCACCGCACACGGCTAAACAATGTCAAATTGTGTTGTCTTTTGTACTATTGGGGTGCCTCCTGGCCACGTATATAAAGGAGGGAGGGAGAGAGGAGGCCAGCTAGGTTTGGGCGCGCCAGGGGGGAGTCCTACTTTTCCTTTGTTCCACCAGAGGGAAAGGTAAGGGAGAGAGAGGGGGAAGGAAAGAGGGGCGCCGGCCCCCTCCCCTAGTACAATTCGGTTTGGGCAAGGGGAGGGGCTCCCCTCTCACGTGTCCCTTTCTCCTCTCCTCCAATAAGGCCCACTAGGCCCAATACTTCTCCCGCGGGGTCCTGGTAACCTCCTGGTACTCCGGAAAAATGCCCGAACCACTCGGAACTATTTCGATGTCCAAATGCAACCTTCCAATATATGAATCTTTACCTCTCAACCATTTCGAGACTCCTCGTCATGGTCGTGATCTCATCCGGGACTCCGAACAAACTTCCGTACATCAAATCACATAACTCATAATAAAAATCGTCATCGAACGTTAAGCGTGCGGACCCTACGGGTTCGAGAACTATGTAGACATGACCGAGACACATCTCCGGTCAATAACTAATAGCGGAACCTGGATGCTTATATTGGCTCCAACATATTCTATGAAGATCTTTATCGGTCAAACCGCATAACAACATACGTTGTTCCCTTTGTCATCGGTATGTTACTTGCCCGAGATTCGATCGTCGGTATCTCAATACCTAGTTCAATCTCGTTACGGCAAGTCTCTTTACTCGTTCCGTAATACTTCATCCCGCAACTAACTCATTAGTCACAATGCTTGCAAGGCTTATAGTGATGAGTATTATCAAGAGGGCCCAGAGATACCTCTCCGAAACACGGAGCGACAAATCCTAATCTCGATCTATGCCAACCCAACAAACACCATCAGAGACACCTGTAGAGCACCTTTATAACCACCCTTTTACGTTGTGACGTTTTGTAGCACACTAAGTGTTCCTCCGGTATTCGGGAGTTGCATAATCTCATAGTCCGAGGAACTTGTATAAGTCATGAAGAAAGCAGTAGCAATGAAACTGACACGATCATAATGCTAAGCTAATGGATGGGTCATGTCCATCACATCATTCTCCAAATGATGTGATCTCGTTTATCAAATGACAACACACGTCTATGGTTAGGAAACATAACCATCTTTGATTAACGAGCTAGTCAAGTAGAGGCATACTAGGGACTATAAGTCTTGTCTATGTATTCACACATGTACTAAGTTTCTGGTTAATACAATTCTAGCATGAATAATAAACATTTATCATGAATTAAGGAAATAAATAATAACTTTATTATTGCCTCTAGGGCATATTTCCTTCAGTCTCCCACTTGCACTAGAGTCAATAATCCAGTTCACATCACCATGTGATTTAACACCAATATTCACATCTGTATGTGATTAATCCCTATAGTTCACATCGTCATGTGACCAACACCCAAAGGGTTTACTAAAGTCAATAATCTAGTTCACATTGCTATGTGATTAACACCCAAAGAGTACTAAGGTGTGATCATGTTTTGCTCGTGAGAGAAGTTTAGTCAACGAGTCTGTCACATTCAGAGCCGTATGTATTTTGCAAATATTCTATGTCTACAATGCTCTGCACTGAGCTACTCTAGCTAATTGCTCCCACTTTCAATATGTATCCGGATTAAGACTTAGAGTCATCTGGATCGGTGCAAAAGCTTGCATCGATGTAAATCTTTACGACGAGCTCTTTTATCACCTCCATAATCGATAAATATTTCCTTAGTCCTCACTAAGGATAATCTTGACCGTTGTCCAGTGATCTATTCCTAGATCAAAATTGTACTCCCTTGCCAAACTCAGGCAGGGTACACAATAGGTCTGGTACACAGCACACCATACTTTATAGAACCTATGATTGTGGCATAGGGAATGACTTTTATTTTCTGCCATGGTTGGGCTTTGTGTCTTACTCAACTTTACACCTTGTAATACAGGCAAGAACCCTTTCTTTGACTGATCCATTTTGAACTTCTTCAAAACTTTACCAAGGTATGTGCTTTGTGAAATTCCAATTAAGCGTCTTCATCTATATTTATAGATTTTGATGCCCAATATGTAAGTATCTTCTCCGAGGTCTTTCATTGAAAAACTCTTATTCAAGTATCCCTTTATCCTATCCAGAAATTCTATATTATTTCCAATCAACAATATGTCATCCACATATAATACTAGAAATGCTACAGAGCTCCCACTCACTTTCTTGTAAATACAGGCTTCTCCAAAAGTCTGTATAAAACCATATGCTTTGATCACACTATCAAAGCGTTTATTCCAACTCTGAGAGGCTTGATCACTGGAGCTTGCACACTTTGTTAGTACCTTTAGTATTGACAAAACCCTATCGTTGTATCATATACAACTCTTCTTTAAGAAATATCCATTTGAGGAATGTAGTTTTGACATCCATTTGCCAGATTTCATAAAATATGGCAACTGCTAACATGATTCAGACGGATTTAAGCATCACTACAGTTGAGAAAATCTCATTGTAGTCAACACCTTGAACTTTGTCGAAAACCTTTTGCGACAAGTTGAGCTTTGTAGATAGTAACACTACTATCAGTGTCCTTCTTCCTCTTGAAGATCCATTTATTTAATATGGCTTGCCGACCATCGGGCAAGTCCACCAAAGTCCACACTTTGTTCTCATACATGGATCCCATCTCAGATTTCATGGCCTCAAGCCATTTTGCGGAATCTGGACTCATCATCGCTTCCTCATAGTTTGTAGGTTCATCATGGTCTAGTAACATGATTTCCAGAATAATATTTCCGTACCACTCTGATGCGGATCGTCCTCTGGAAGACCTACGAGGTTCGGTAGTAACTTGATCTGAAGTTTCATGATCATCAGCATTAGCTTCCTCACTAATTGGTGTAGGAATCACTGGAACTGATTTCTGGGATGCACTACTTTCCAATAAGGGAGAAGGTACAGTTACCTCATCAAGTTCTACTTTCCTCCCACTCACTTCTTTCGAGAGAAACTCCTTCTCTAGAAAGGATCTTAGCAATAAAGATTTTGCCTTCGAATATGTGATAGAAGGTGTACCCAATAATTTCCTTTGGGTATCCTATGAAGACGCACTTCTCCGATTTGGGTTCGAGCTTATCAGGTTGAAGCTTTTTCACATAAGCATCGTAGCCCCAAACTTTAAGAAACAACAACTTTGGTTTCTTGCCAAACCACAGTTCATAAGGCGCGTCTCAACGGATTTTGATGGTGCCCTATTTAAAGTGAATGCAGCTGTCTATAATGCATAACCCCAAAACGATAGTGGTAAATCGGTAAGAGACATCATAGATTGCACCATATCCAATAAAGTGCGGTTACGATGTTCAGACACACCATTACGCTGTGGTGTTCCAGGTGGCGTGAGCTATGAAACTATTCCACATTGTTTCAAATGAAGACCAAACTCGTAAGTCAAATATTCTCCTCCACAATCAGATTGTAGAAACTTTATTTTCTTGTTACGATGATTTTCCGCTTCACTCTGAAATTCTTTGAAGTTTTCAAATGTTTCAGACTTATGTTTCATTAAGTAGATATAACCATATCTGCTCAAATCATCTGTGAAGTTAAGAAA
Organism: Triticum aestivum; assembly: GCF_018294505.1. Classification (NCBI taxonomy): domain Eukaryota; kingdom Viridiplantae; phylum Streptophyta; class Magnoliopsida; order Poales; family Poaceae; genus Triticum; species Triticum aestivum. The sequence goes on along the minus strand of NC_057810.1, from coordinate 136,434,401 downwards.
ATAACGATGCCTGCCATGAGTCTCAATACTCATTGGATCGCATACATCGGTATGTATTATTTCCAATAAGTCAGTAGCTCGTTCCATTGTTCCGGAGAACGGAGATTTAGTCATCTTGCCCATAAGGCACGGTTTGCAAGCATCAAATGATTCATAATCAAGTGATTCTAAAAGTCCATCTTTATGGAGTTTCTTCATGCGCTTTACACCGATATGACCCAAATGGCAGTGCCACAAATATGTTGCACTATCATTATCAACTTTGCATCTTTTGGCATCAATATTATGAATATGTGTATCACTACGATCATAATTCAATAAACCATCAACATTAGGTGTATGACTATAGAAGGTTTTATTCATGTAAACAGAATCACAATTTATTCTCTGTCTTAGATGAATAATTGTATTGCAATAAACATGATCTAATCATATTTATGCTCAACGCAAACATCAAATAACATTTATTTAGGTTCAACTCTAATCTCGGAAATATAGGGAGTGTGCGATAATGATCATATCAATCTTGAAACCATTTCCAACACACATCGTCACTTCACCCTCAACTAGTCTCTGTTTATTCTGTAACTCCTGTTTCGAGTTACTAATCGTAGCAACCGAACAAGTATCAAATAACCAGGGGCTACTATAAACACTAGTAAGGTACACATCGATAACCTGTATATCAATTATACCCTTCTTCACTTTAACACCCTTCTTATCCACCAAATATTCAGGGCATTTCCGCTTCTAGTGACCATTTCCTTTGAAGTAGAATCACTCTGTTTCAGGCTTTGGTCCAGCTTTGGGCTTCTTCACGGGAGTGACAACTTGATTGCCATTCTACTTGAAGTTACCTTTCTTTCCCTTTGCCCTTTTGTTCAAACTAGTGGTCTTGTCAATTATCAACACTTGATGCTCTTTCTTGATTTCTACCTTCGTCGATTTCTACATCACGAAGAGCTCGGGAATCGTTTTCGTCATTCCTTGCATACTATAGTTCATCACGAAGTTCTAGTAACTTGGTGATGGTGACTAGAGAACTCTGTCAATCACTATATTATCTGGAAGATTAACTCCCACTTGATTCAAGCGATTGTAGTACCCATACAATCTGAGCACATGCTCACTTCTTGAGCTATTCTCCTCCATCTTTTAGCTATGGAACTTGTTGGAGACTTCATATCTCTCAACTCGGGTATTTGCTTGTGAACTTCAAATCCTGGAACATCTCATATGGTCCATGATGTTCAAAACGTCTTTGAAATCCCGATTCGAAGCCGTTAAGCATGGTGCACTAAACTATAAGGTAGTCATCATATTGAGCTAGCCAAACATTCATAACGTCTGCATCTGCTCCTCCAATAGGTATGTCACCTAGCGATGCATCAATGACATAATTCTTCTGTGCAGCAATGAGGATAAACCTCAGATCACGGACCTAGTCCGCATCATTGCTACTATCATCTTTCAACTTAGTTTTCTCTAGGAACACACATAAAAACATAGGGAAGCAACAACGCGAGCTATTGATCTACAACATTATTTGCAAAATACTATCAGGACTATGTTCATGATAAATTAAAGTTCAATTAATCATATTACTTAAGAACTCCCACTTAGATAGACATCCCTCTAATCATCTAAGTGATCAGGTGATCCAAATCAACTAAACCATGTCCGATAATCACGTGAGATGGATTAGTTTTCAATGGTGAACATCACTATGTTGATCATATCTACTATATGATTCACATTCGACCTTTTGATCATATCTACTAGTAGAAACCCCCCCATTTGTCCCAGTTCGTGAGGGCTATTTGTCCCGGTTCCTGAACCGGTACTAAAGGGTCGTACTAAAGCCCTGTCCCTTTAGTCCCGGTTCGCCCAGGAACCCGGACAGATGGGGCTCCACGTGGCCGCTGCCGCTTGCCCAGGCAGGGGGGGCCTTTTTTCCCGGTTGGTGCCACCTACTGGGACCAAAAGGCTTCCACGCATCAGCATTGCAGATGCTGGGTTTTTTGTTTTTTTTCCTGAAGGGGGGGGGGGGTGGGGGGGTTTTGTAGGGTTAATTTAGGGGTTTCATATATTGTGTTAGCTAGCTAAAGAGAGAAGTGTCCTCTCTTATCTCTGTGCTTGGTCGACGCTACGTATATAGAGGACTCGACATGCTAGCTAGCGAGTAAGCAAATGAAGGAAACTATTAAGTACAAAAGATCGTCATGAACATACACAGAGAGAAGTGATCGATCTTTCCTTCTCTCCAAGAGATTGGTCGAACAACAAATTTTCGTATATCTTACCGACGGTATGGCTATATATATAGGGTGGCACTATTCTGATCGCAGGATCAGAATAGTTATTCGGATCACGGCGCCCCTATATAAGCGCGATGAAGTGTTCCTGAAATTAAGACCAACACTAGACGCCCATTAGCACGTCGCCGAACGGCCTAGTAACCCGGCCACGACCTTCCCTGTGCACGCTGCATCTAACCTCCCACGATTCCATCATCCTCCTCCCACAGCGCCGCCGACGTCCACCGGCCTCCTCCTACGCACCTTCCGTCGGCCTCCTCCCGCGAAATCGACGCCGCCCGTCTCCAACGGAGCCACCGGCGGCCTCATCCCGCGGCCCTCCAGCCGCCCTTTTGCTGCGGCCACGCGCCTACCTCTGCCCCCGGTCTTCTCCGGCGGCCGCGCGCCTTCCTCCTGCCGTTGCCCCGCTGCGCGATCTCCTCCCGCGGACGCGCCGTTGCCGATCCCCTACAGGATCCCGTGCCTCCACCACCCCCAAGATCCTACACCGTTGGGCGGGATCTGGCACCCCGCATCCACGTCCCGGAGAGCCCAAGCACGCCGTCGGACGCGTGCACTCGACACGACACCTCCTGCCTCGCCACGTCGCCGCCTACCCCGTCATCACTGCAACCACACATCGCTCCGGCCGGGATCCACCGCGCAGTCCAACCTCGTCTGTGCGTGCAGTCCTCCCAATCTGCTCGCTTGACAGCAGAGGTGAGACCTCCCTCACTGCCCCTCCTCCACCTCACGACCTCCTTGCAGACAATTCACCAAGCGCTGGCAGTTCAATTTGCTCTAGCAATTCAAATTTGCACCGAGATGAATATGTCTGTGTTTCGTTTAGTATATGTTGAGAAAATTTAGTATTATTTTTTCATTTCGCTCCAGCAATCTTAGTATTTGCAATTCGATGTGTATGTGTACATTGTGAAAGTTAAGTATTGTCTTGGTCCACAATGACCATGACGAGCTAAGTAATTTTGTCCAATCATCTATATTGGTGCATATCTTGTGTTTGCTGAAATGCCTCCACGAACAAGAATACTAGTTCCATTTGTTTCAAGTACGTGTGATGTGGCCCTCTGTTTTTTTATTCTTCCGGGAAATTCTTGTAGTGTTCTACATCTCCTTGTTCTCTTGTAATGGGGCGTGCACTGGTTGTTCCATGAAAATATTCTGTAGCTAGCTGCTAGTGCAACTACTCTCTCGCGTGTGTTGCTTCCTGTCCTTCCGGTGCCACTCTAACTACTCTCTCGCCTGTGTTATTGTTCTACGTGATGCCTTTGCTTTGTGTCCACGCCCGACTGGATGATGTTTGTCTATCACTAGGTGCTAATTCTCTATCTAATTGATTCTGATCCACAGCAAAAAGTGCTCCCAAATCTGCAGAAAGAGCTCCTGACTTTTTATGTCTGAAGTTCAGTTGTACCATGGAGACGCCGTTCGAAACACTAGCAGGTGACGTGCTAACCAGCTGCAGGTCACAGTCTCCTCGAGTTGCAGGTCGCGCCCTTTACCCATCAGCATCGTCACCTGCGCCCTAGTTCATATTCTACGGCTGAATATTATCGTAACAGTCTTCTTCAACCCATTGTTTTTCCTCAAAAGGTTCAGAGTTCTATTGGGTTAGAAGCCACAGGAGAGCAATTAAATTTGTGTTTGCTTTTTAGTAAATATTCTAGGGCTGAATGTTATGGTAACAGTCTTGTTTGAACCGTGGTTTTTCTTCAGAAGGTTCAGAGTTCTATTGGGTTAGAAACATGTACAGTTTGTCAGTTTGTTTCAGGTCGTTTAAATCTGGAGTTCTGGACTCTCTGATCTACCTGGTTGCTTCCGCTGGCCGTCGAAGCCTACCGAGGTGGTGCCCCACTACTACCTCTGTCTCCCTGCACCCCTCCTCCACACCACAAGGGCGACAGAGGTATCAAAGTTGTTGTTGTTGCTCTTCTACCACATCTTCAGGTTCGGAAAAGTTCAGCTTGGCACGGGACGAAAGTTCAGCTGGTGGAGCCCTGTCAACAACAACGTTTCGCTGTGCGGTGTAGGCTATGGTGGCAGCACCATTTTAATTCTGCGTTTCTCCTACTGCCAACAAAGGAGAAGAACGGCCAGCACCGTGTTACTACTGCTACTGCTTGTTTTTGCATGCACAGCCAATTTGGGCGTTACCTGGAACAAGACATAGCAAGAAAATTATGGAGTGATAGAGATAAAAGAGTAGTGTGCCTACGTGGTGTGGATATGAAACGTGTGGTGTGTGAGAGGACAAGAAATGTGTGTTACTATTCAGTGATAAAAATAACTTGTGATTCAGAGAAAAAGCAACGTTCTATTTACCTAGTGCTCATGATCAGCTATAAAGCTTGTATTTTTTAACTCTGATTCACACTAGAACTTTATAAGAGAATTTGAAACTATTTGCTCTAATATTTTCACTACTTATAGTTCAAAAACAAGAATGGTTAAATTTCAAGATACGAAAAACTTGACAATAAAGAAGAAAATAACATTCAAAAAATTCAAAAACTTCAATGAGATAAACAAGCAGATTTCATTCACTCTCTCACTTCAAAACACATGGAAAAAACCATGTAAAACTCAAGCGAGAAGTTCATCATTAAAAAAGACGAAGTTCAAATGAGAACAAAGGAAGAAAGTATCACGTCGCAAAAAATAAAAAAGGAAGTTCATCATTAAAAAAGACGAAGGTCAAACGAGAACAAAATGAAGAAAATATCATGTCACAAAAAATCAAAAAAGAGAGTTCATCATTAAAAAAAGACGAAGTTCAAATGAGAACAAAAGGAAGAAAGTATCACGCTACAAAAAATCAAAAAGGATCACCGCATGAAACATAGTAAGTTTGGAGAATAAAAGAAACTATATTGTTTTATTAAGTTTAACCGGTGAACCCAAAAAAAGTTGGATGAGAATAAAAGTTCATAAAAAATGTATTTTCACCATTTCTAAATTGAAAAAATTAGAAGTTCAAATTGTAAAAATAAAGCAGTACAAAATTCATAAAAAGGATCTTCACCGTTCCTAAAAATTTCTAGAAGTTCAAATTTAATTAATTGAGTGGTTCAATATTTACTACATAATTAGGACTTCTTACTATTGAATAACACCAAGAAAGTTGCGTGTTTTCAAATTTAATTAATTGAGCAGGAAAGTTGCGTGTTTTCAACAGCTTATTCATGTGCAGCAGAAGTTCAAGTCAAACTAACGGGGTGATTCAGCGCTTATTCTTGAAAAAGTGGAGAAAATTATACATGCTGTGTAGGTCAAAAGTTTGGCTTTAAATTATGTTTTGCGAAGGTCAAAATGTTGTGTTCGAGAAGGTCAAGTGTGTTATCTCAGCAAGTTCAAAATAAATTTAAACATGCAAGTTAAAACATGCAAGAAAACAAAAAGGGAGAAGTTCAATTTCTAAAGATGACGCGGTTCAACGTGTAAACCAACGTTGAAAGAAAACAAAAAGAAAATGAGAAGTTCAATTTCTAAAGATGAAGCGGTTCGACGTGCAACCCAATGTTGAAAGAAAACAAAAAAGAAAGGAGAAGTTCAATTTCTAAAGATGATGTGGTTCGACGTGCTAAACAATGTTGAAATAAAATAAAAAGAAAAGAAGAAGTTCAATTTCTAAAGATGACGCGGTTTGATGTGCAAACCAATGCAAAAACACACACAAAAATGTTGTTTTGGTGTCTTAAAATTTTTTTATTCATAAAAAATGATTAAGAAATAAAACCAAGAAGGCCATATTAAAAAGATGGAGAAATTCGATGATTATAGAAAACTCAGATTTTCATCATTATTAAAAATACGTCAGAGTGAAAACAGCAAGAAGTTTAACGTGAAAACGGCAAAAAGTTCAATTACTACATTGAATGAATTTCGGATGAATATTTTTTTAAACCGTCGTGAGTATGAAAAAATGATCAACACAGGAAAGTTGCGTGTTTAGAGCAGCTTTCCGTCGGTATATCACTTGCTCAATTCCGGTGAGTGGGTGGGGAGCTGCAAGCCAAAAGAGCACATGAAAAACAGAGTGAAGTTCAAGTACACGTGTCGAGAAGTTCAGGTTCTTCACGCGGTGCATTTTTGAAGAATCAGTTTCGCGATGAAGGCAGAACGAATGATCCTACCATTTTTGAAATTACTTCAAAACGGCTAGGAATCAGATAAAACTATAAACATAAAAATGTTTCGCATTTTCTGTATCTTTTCAACAGTATATTATTTGCCCACTCCGACAAAGTTTGTAGAAATTACGACGAAAACATGTTTTTAGCCATTTTCAAAACTGACTTAAAACCGTAAAGAATTGAGAGAAACAATATATAACAAAAAGTTTTGCATTTCCTCAAGCTTTCCAACGCCATATCATTTGCTGCATTCGGACGCACGGTTAAAAAATTAGCTTGAAAATACAAACTCGGTGAAACTTGAACCGTTTTCTTAATTACTTTTAAACCTTTCAAAATTATAAAAAACTTTCAACATGAAAAAGTAGCGCATTTTTATTAGCTTTCCAATGCCATATCATTTGCCTCAATTGGATTAGCCATTTAGAAATGACATCAAAAATACGAACTCGGCTGTTCGGTTTGTGAAATTTTACGATTTTCCAATTTACTCTTTAATCATAGGGAATTAGAGAAAACTTTCAACATGTAGAAGGAGCGGTTTTGCAGCAGCTTTCCAACGCCATATTATTTGCCTCATTCCGATAAACGGTTTGGAAATGCGATCGAAAGTACGATTCACATTTTTTGTATGAAGAAAAAACGGTTTTCAAAACTGCTCTTAAACCGCTTATATTTTGCCCAAAATTTAACTTGGATCATGATACTGGTGTCCATAGCTTTCCAACGGTATATAGCAAGTCCCATTTGGGCAATGTTGGCGGAAGTTCAACCTAGCATTGGGAGAAGTTCAGGTCGAACAACTCAGGCAGTAAAATTGCAAAAAACGCGAGTTCATCATGACCCGAGTGCAAAATCCGCCAATGAGAGAGATTCCCATTTAAAACAGGTATTTAGTTGCTAAAAAACATTTCTAGATTACACTAACATCACATAGAACACGACTAATCAGAATAATTCGCGCGGGGAGACACGGTTACGAAGATAGCCCGAAGGTCGGGTTCGTACAGAGGGAAGTTCAGGCGCGTTACTTAGGCAGGTCATGTTGTGATCAGAATATTATTCTGATCCCGTGATCAGAATAGTGTTTATTTATATATATATATATATATATATATATATATATATATATATATATATATATATATATATACTACGTACGAGAAAATCTATTTATATATATGCATAACGTGTACAATGTGTAAGATCTCTTACAATACCCTAACATATGAACTCAACTTCCACATGCAAGGTGGTATTCTCCGGCTTTATTGATGACGTGGTCAAGAAAGAATCCAACCGATTCCTCTTGAATTGCTCGCATGCGATCTTGTGGTAGGAGTTCATTCCACATCTCCCACATCTAATTTGAATAAGGGGGTCAATACATATATATATGAATGAAACTCAACAGAAATGATGGTAATAAAATAAACTTGTGAATATTTTTGCTTATGCACTTCATATTGTCTTTTAGAGTAGCGCCGCCTATTCTTGGCCGTCGCATTGTAGATGAACTCGTAGATGTAGTATCCATACTAATTATTCCCAGGTTCCTGCCACAAGCACTTTACGAGAAATAGAGGTCAATCAAACTGATAATGAAGCATTATAAATGTCATTGATGAAAGTAGCTAGAATCAACGGGAGATGCGCGAAACTAGCTAGCTAGTAGTACTTACTTTCGGGAATTTCCATCGCAGATCCCACGGCAGTCCCGAAACATGTGCGGTGAATACTTTCCAAACCCTGCGAGACAAAGAAAACAATTACTTGATATCATGAAATATGGTGCGATAATGATCGATTCAACTTACTTCTCGAGCATTTTAGACATGTCCGCATATTCCTCGCGATCTTTTTATCTCGAGTCTAAGACGTTTACTAGTCCCTGCTCAAGCTTAATCTCTAGGAGAATATAGTGGAAACTGCGCATGCATGCATAATTCATCAATTACATTAATTACTATAACCTCGAGTAATAATTAAGGGAAACCGAATATGCACAAGACAGTAACACTCACTGGAAGTTGTAAGGAAAGAGTATTGTATCTTTGTTTTGATTTATTACCAACGACGTCCTCAGTTTCTTCGGCATGAAATTTAACCGTAAATTCATCTATGAGATTTGTGTTAATGAACCCAATATCATACATTTCAGCTTTTCTGCATTTGACGATCTTCAATCTGCATAATATAGTGAGGATAATTATATATACATGCAATGAAAGAGTTGAGCTATATATAGAGACTTAATGACAGAAGTAGTACTTACAGACAGTAGCAAGTGACCGTTAATTTATCGAGGGCCTTTAGATTGAAAAACTGGAAGAACTCCTCAAATGGAACAGACAACTCCTCAATTCCAACGAGGTCGTGTTGATCCTCTTTAACTTTCAGCATCAAAGTATCGATTTTCTTCCCAGCAGACTGCTTTCTGCAGGTTTCCATGTATCAATCATGGAATCTTCGCATCATCGTTGTTAGAGTAGTTCCCGTACTCGTATTTGAATTCGTCCACCTCCATCATATCAAAATGTGCATCGTCGTAATCTCCAGGATTAGTAACGGGCAAGATCCCCGGATGATTAGCGACGATATCACTAGACACCTTGAGCGGGGGGCACGATTGGTTCGCTTGTTCGCCGATCTGGGGAATTTTTTCCCAGTTCTTCATTCTTGTAAACTTTTGTCACTGCAAGTACTTCCCGACCGCTTCGCTTCCTTATATGTCTTTTCAGTAATGCGCTCATAGTTGGTTTGCGACGGAGACAGTGGTGGTTGAGGGAGTCCTGGATTAGGGGGTATCTGGACTGTCGGACTCTGTACAACGTCCGGACTATTGAGGCGTGAAGATACAAGACTCAAGACTTCGGCCCGTGTCCGGATGGGACTTTCCTTGGCGTGGAAGGCAAGCTTGGCGATCTGGATATTACATTTCCTTCCTTGTAACCAACTCCATGTAAACCCTAGCCCTCTCCGATGTCTATATAAACCGGAGAGGTTGGTCCTTAGATAGCCGATCACAATTACAATCATACCATCATAGGCTAGCTCCTAGGCTTTAGCCTCTACGATCTCGTGGTAGATCCACTCTTGTACTACCCATATCATCAAATATTAATGAAGCAGGAAGTAGGGTTTTACCTCCATTGAGAGGGCCCGAACCTGGGTAAACATCTGTGTCCCTTACTTCTTGTTACCATCAGCCTTGACGCACAGATCGGGACCCCCTACCCGAGATTCGCCGGTTTTGACACCGACATTGGTGCTTTCATTGAGAGTTCCTCTATGACGTCGCCGCAAGGCTCGATGGCTCGTCTCGTCATCAAGGACGACATCACCTCGGAAGGGGCTCTGGCTGTAGGCCAGACGCTTCGACTCGGCGGCTTTATCATGGCCGCCCCATCGGCGGAGGCGCCGATGATGGCCTCTCGGGTCATCAGTCATAACCTTCGCGTCAGTTCGGAACTCGCCGAACAGATGGATCCAATGGAGCTCTCTTCCCTTAATGAGCTCTTGGATCGCATCGCCGCTCTAGGAGTCGCTACGAACTATGACCAGATTGGGCTTAAACCCGACCGAAGGGACATCAAGTCCCCGCCGGCCACCCATGAGGTAGCGATAGTGGAGGAACCACGCGCGGATTGTCCCTCAACTTTGAGGACGAATTATGTTTGGATTGCCGAACTCTTCGAGTCGAAAACCTGCTCAATGGAAAACATGACCCAGGCCCCAGGCTTGGAATCAGGCATTGGGCCAAAGAAATTGGGTAATATTCCGGATTCTGAGCTGTCAAGCTCGGAACCGCCCACGCCCTTGGGCGTTGGATTGGATCAAAATCCGAACTCTCCTAACAACACCTATCCGGACCTAAATTATCTCTCCCGCATTAGGCAAGAGCCCTAGGAATCGGTACATCATTACTGGGCCAGATTCCTCCTTGCGCATAGCAAGATCAAGGACTGCCGCGAGGAGAACACGGTCTCGCTCTTCTGCAAAAAGTGCACGGACGAAGGGCTCCTCAACGCTATAAGCCGCCGTGACATAGTACGCTTCACGGACTTGGCAATCATAGTACGGAAGTACTGTGTGATGGAGAGTGCTTGGAGGACCCAAACAGAATTTTGGGATAGTACCGCTCTCACCAAAACCTTTGCCCATACTAAACGGACGAACTCTCGTAGGACGTCCGATCCAATCCCCAAGAAATTGAAGCCCACCCCAGGGCGGGGATCCATATTGGAAGAATGGCTCGACGGGCCATGTAAGCTACATAGTATGCCGGATACAATGCCAACTCATAGCCTTAGGGCATGTTGGATACTCCGGCAGGTGGCAAAAAGTGGCGAGGATCTTCTTGTAAGCCATAAAGCGGAACAACATCCTGCCAGCGGATACAATACGGTACTAACAGTCTTTGAGACTTTCGCCTCGAACAACAGGCGCAAGCGAGCTCACCGAAGCTCTGTGGAAATTTGCCATGTGGCAAAGATAAACCCCTGGAACGACACTGCTATAACTTTCAATGCGAGTGACGAACCTCGATTCCAGACTGTCCGGGCACCGGCCGCTCTGGTCCTTAGCCCAATCGTGGACAGCTTCCGGCTCACCAAAGTACTCATGGACGGCGGAAGCGGGTTAAACTTGATCTATGAAGAAACGCTCAACAAAATGGAAATTGATAAAGGCCGCATTGAGCAAAGCGGTACCACCTTCAGGGGAATCATCCCTACGCGGGAAGCGCGGTGCGCGGGAAAAATCACACTCGATGTGGTATTCGGCACCCCGGAGAATTATAGGTCCGAAGAAATCACATTCCAAGTGGCTCCCTTCAGCAGCCGATACCACGCCCTTCTAGGGCGGGACGCATTTACAAGCTTTCATGCTGTACCCCATTACGGATACATGAAGCTTAAAATGCTCGGGCCCAACGGAATCATCACTCTAGCCAGTGATCCAGACATCACACTTCGCGCTGAAAACAAAACCGCAGCACTAGCCCTGGAAGCATTATCTGAAGCCCTAGCAGCCGAAGAGTTAACGACACTGCGGGCCACCGTGGACAGGGATGACGTGATACTCGACAAACGACCCAAGTCCACCTCATTTAAACCTGCAGACGAGATAGTCAAATTCCAGGTCCATCCAACGGATCCCATGAAGACAGCATCCATTGGGACACAGTTGAGCCCCGTGATGGATGTCGCACTGCGAGATTTCTTACGCGAGAATTGGGACATTTTTGCCTGGCACCCTTCGGACATGCCAGGCATCCCACGCCGGCTGGCCGAACACAACCTCAACATACTAAAGGGATACAAACCGGTCAAACAGACCCTAAGGCGGTTTTCAGAACCCAAACGACAAGCCATGGGGGAAGAGCTAGCCAAGCTGCTTGAGGCCGGATTCATCAGAGATATTAAACATCCGGATTGGCTGGCAAATTTGGTAATGGTACCAAAAAAGGACAAATCTTGGCACTTATGCGTCGACTTCAAAGACCTCAACAAGGCTTGCCCCAAGGATCCCTTTCCCCTCCCTCGCATCGATCAAATGATTGATGCCACAGCTGGACATGACTCGCTGTGTTTTCTCGACGCATACTCCGGATACCATCAAATAAAGATGGCAGAGTCTGACCAAGCTGCAACAGCTTTTATAATGCCATATGGCCCCTTTTGCTTCAACACTATGCCCTTCGGGCTCAACAATGCCAGCGCAACCTACCAACGCATGATTCAAACATGCCTGGAAAAACAAATCGGCAAAACAGTGGAAGCGTATGTGGACGACGTGGTCATAAAAACTAGACACGTCGAAACCCTGATAGATGACTTGAGGCTCACATTCGATAACCTCCGAACGTACGACATCAAGTTGAATCCAGAAAAATGCATTTTCGGTGTCCCCTCGGGGAAGCTGCTGGGCTTCATCGTTCCCAATAGAGGAATCGAAGCGAATCCAGCAAAAATCCGAGCCCTGTGGCAGTTGGCTATACCAACAGACCTCAAGCACATCCAGAAGCTAGCTGGATGCGTGGCCGCTTTGAGCCGCTTTATATCCAGGCTAGGAGAGAAGGCATTGCCTCTTTACCGCCTCCTTCGGTGCACCGAACACTTTGTATGGACGGATGTAGCCGCGGCCGGACTCGATGAGATAAAAACCTTATTGGCCGGTAATCCAGTCCTAACAGCGCCATACATCGGCAAACCTATGCTACTATACATAGCTGCAACACATCAAGTGGTGAGCGCAGTGCTCATCGTCGAACGAGAGGCAGACGGACAAAAATTCCCGCTTCAAAAGCCGGTTTATTACGTATCCACGGTCCTTACCCAATGCAAATCCCTATACCCACACTATCAAAAAATAGCATACACGGTCTTCATGGCATCCCGGAAGCTAAGACACTACTTTCAAGAGTGTTCGATTATTGTCGCCTCCGAAGTACCACTCAACGATTGCTAAATGGGCTATTGAGCTCCTCCCGTTCGACATAACATACAAACCACGACGGGCCATTAAGTCGCAAGTACTGGCTGACTTTGTCACCGAATGGACAGAAGCCGAACTCCCTAAAGAGTACGGCGCGTACTCTAATTGGATCATGCACTTTGACGACTCCAAAATGTTGGCCAGACTGGGAGCAGGATTAGTCCTGACGTCTCCCACCGGGGACGTGGTCCAATATGTCCTACAAATATTATACACAGACTCCAACAATGCAGCTGAATATGAGGCTCTATTGCATGGTCTTCGGATGGCGGTCTCTATGGGCATCCAACGCCTAGAAGTGCGCGGGGATTTGAACCTCGCAATATCATAAATAAATGGAGACTTCGATGCCAAGGATCCGAAAATGGCGGCCTATCGAAATGCCGTCCTCAAAATGTCAGCTCGGTTCGAGGGGCTCGAATTCCACCACGTGGCTCGAGAAAACAATCAAGCGGCGGACGTTCTCGCCCGCATCGGCGCCAAACGCGACCCTGTCCCACCTAATATATTCCTGGAAAGGCTATTCAAGCCATCCGTGGTATGGGAAGGGGAGTCCGGCAATACCAGCATGGATCTGAATAAATCCCAAGACTGCGAACCATCAGACACAATTGGAGGCTCTGCCACCGAAATAACTTCTTCGGCCCACGAGATCATGGCCATAATCGCCCCGTGGACCGAGCCTTTGTTGGCCTACCTAAATAGGCAGGAGCTCCCCGAAGACCAAAACAAAGCATGCTGCATAGTTCGGCGCTCTAAAGCTTACAAAGTCCACGAAGGGGAACTCTACAAGAAAAGTGTGACCGGAGTGCTCCAAAGATGCATCTCCGAAGAGGAAGGGCGACAACTCCTGGCTGAAATCCATGCCGGATTGGGCGGGCACCATGCCGCAGCTCGAGCGCTAGTCGGCAAAGCCTTCCGTACAGGCTTTTATTGGCCGACGGCCCGAGCAGACGCATAGGACCTTGTCCAACATTGTGTCGGCTGCCAGCTCTTCGCCAATCAGAGTCATATGCCCCCTACCGCTCTCCAAACAATCCCCATAACTTGGCCCTTCACGGTCTGGGGGCTGGATATGGTCAGACCTCTTAAAGGGGGAAGCCATAAGAAAAAAATACTTATTGGTCATGGTGGACAAATTCATCAAATGGATCGAAGCCAAACCAGTTAAAACAGCCGAATCCGGACCAGTAATAGACTTCTTATCAGGGGTCGTACACCGATATGGTGTCCCCCACAACATCATCACAGATAATGGCTCAAATTTCATAGCCGATGAAGTGAAAACTTGGTGCGGCAAAATGGGAATTAAGCTCGAATACGCTTCCGTTTACCACCCTCAAACAAACGGCCAGGTCGAACAAGCAAACGGTCTCATTATGAGCGGCATCAAACCTAGACTAGTGCGATCTTTAACAGAATCGAACACACACTGGGTAGAGGAGCTCGATTTCGTACTTTGGGGGCTGCGGACCACACCGAATCGAACAACCGGATATACACCATTTTTTATGGTGTACGGCACGGAAGCAGTACTACCCTGCGACATAATACATGATTCGCCACGCGTACGCATGTACGAAGAGAAGGAAGCCGAGTTAGATCGGCAGGATAACTTGGATGCCCTTGAGGAGGAGCGTGATGTTGCAAAAGCCCGTTCCGCATTCTATCAGCAGCAGGCTCGGCGATATCAAAGCAGAGAAGTGCGGGCCAAAACTTACAATATTGGTGAGCTCGTTCTACGCCTACCGGAGAAGAAGGACAAACTCAACCACAGATGGGAAGGTCCCTTCGTGATCGACAAAGTTCTCACTGGAGGAGCGTACCGCCTACGTAATGCATCTGATAACAGACTCGAGCCGAACCCATGGAACGCGGCTAGGCTCCGGAGATTCTATGCCTAACGCCGAACGCAGTGTTCGTCCCCACACCCCTCCTTTTTAATTATGCTCCACCTCTGTTTCTCTCCTTTCTCGACTCTCTCTCTCTCTCTTCACACAAAGTGTTTAATATAGTGCGGATTCCCGGATCATCCCGGCCGTACAATGTGTGCAAGCTGTATCTGGGGGTTTCCTATTCGGAAGCTAGACATAATTACTTTAATGGCTTTTTGCCCATCACATATGCGTTCTTTTTCCATATGTGCCTTTTCTTCACCATTATATGCATCGATATGAGTTAAAATGTGGCCAAGCTAGGTTGCCTGGCTCTTGTGTTGATGCCCTACGTTCCCGTTAATTCGGCTAGGGCATAAGGGGAGCACCTCTGCGATTGTTACTGCCGGTTGAGTCAGATGTGTACCTCAGACTGGGTGAAGCCGAAAGCTAGTTTCCTTAAGAGAATATTCGATCGGTGAACAAAGGATGTATTCGTTGGTTACAACAAAGAACCCCAGAAGCTTTGTATCCTGCTCCATCGCGCGCAGTCCGGACATGAGATTGACACATGGATACCTAGGGAAAGGAACCCCTAACAGAACTATTCTCCCTGGAAGATGTTTCTTGCTATCCATGCAATATAACATAACTAGTTGGGCACTTGTCTGTTCAAGCACCTATGACCCGTACGCCTGGTCTCCACGCATACCCGGTTTTTATATAACCAAGCGGGTATTCGGACACACCCTGGACTATAGGATCCGGGGGCTGAAGCGAAAAGGTCCGCCATGACAAATGATTCAATCCGGCTAGAGGCTCCTTATGCCAATTAAAATTACACAGTCACTGAGACTGATTACATTCCTCCTCTATACCATCTAACAGGCTATCTAGCCTACAATCCTGCTGAGAATACTTAGCGGCTAACGCTACCTGGTCATACACCAGGCTCATGGGAATTTCTTGCCCATCGGGCCCCGCCGGTCCCACTTCGGCCATATGGTTCGGGTCCAACTTGGTGTAGCACGTCTTCACCATGGCCCAGGCTTCTCTTTCTCCTTGCCGGCATATCTTCCACAGATGGAAGGGCCTCCGGGCTCCTTGAAGCAAGTCTGCAAGCTCCCCCATGCCATTCGGCAGAAGGCTTGATGGCCATAGGGCCTGAGCAACGCCATGCATCACCTGCCGAGCACGCTCGTGCATCTGCGACAGTTCTTGCAGCAAATCACCTGCAGATGAGGGCATCTCCTCTTCAGGGCGACCCGTTAACATTCCTGCAAGGAAAAGTCTCTTTAATAAACTTCCTCGCCGAACTATCAAATAGTTCGTTTGAGCTCTTACCATAAACGTCACGTCGAAGCTTTTTGTTCTCCTTCACGGAGTCCGCCCGTTGAGCGCGGACGTCCTTTAATTCCACGTCCAGACGAATATTGGCATCATGAAGCTTGTTCTTTTCTTGCGTCACCTGCGTACGAATGTGCTCGCCGGCCTTTAGTTGCCGTTGGAGATGCGAGTCGTCACCCACTACGCCCTTCGGATTCACCCCGGGATTGTGTGCAGAATTTACTGTTAGACTAACCATACCAGCCATTTATTATCTAGTACATCTTCATATAATGGAGACAAATATCACCAGCGGGGGCCCTTCGGGATCCCTCTAACTTGGCTACCGCATCAGATAATTTGGCCTTGCATGCCTCCACCTCCCGCGCCAATTGTTCATTCTTGTCCACAAGGACCTGTGGATATATGGATCCTTCAAATAGTTTTCCCAACTATACTAAGTCTCAGGGGCTACTGCTAGGCATACTTATCAAAATTTCTTACCCGTATGTCTTTGGTATACTGGCTTGTCTCTTGGGAAAGCACGCCTCGAGCGGCTCGGACATATGCGTCCGCCGAATTGAAGGCATTAAAAGCCTCTTCGGAAAAAATGTTGTGCCGAAGCATGGCCCTCCGGCGCTGGTGGTTCATGGCACTCTCCACTTCGGAGTTCGTGGCCGAACACATATCTGCACCCTCCGTCGGGGAGCTATGCGGCGCTGGCCCCGTGTTTGCCTCCGCCCCCGAAGCCGGTTCTGGAACCCGACTGGTGGAGGCGCGGTTGATAGGGTCTCTGGATATAGCCCGGTTATTCCTCTTCCTGCCGGACACAAAGGGCGCTGTCATATTTCAAATTCTATAACAGCAGGACAGGTTATGACTTTACCTCTGTAGCGGTGTGTCGACCCTCACCGCCTTCCTCTTGAGCCTGCCCGATCCGGACACCCGCGGTTGACGAGTCCCTAGGGGCTTGGCCCCTCGCTTCGGCCGTCGTTTCTGCAAATAAAGTGACACCTCTAGGGTAAATTATAATACCTGGGGAATGTCCTCTTCGGAGGATAGGGTTTTTTAGCTCAGCTTACACGCGACGCGGGGAGCAGTCCAGGGTAGTCGGCTGTAATGGCCACCAGGGCGCCATCCCAGCTCGCCTGATAAAATACCCCATTGACAAACTCCACAGTAATATCCGGATCTACTTTGAGTCCCGGATCTAGGGCCCTTCCAGGGTCCTCTGGTTGTGGGAGGGGCTGAAGATTCCTTCTACGGCCCTCCTCGGTTCCTGCTCAAAAGCATTTATGCAAGTAATCTTAGCAGGAGAACATTAGAGTAAGTGAAGCAGGGAAAAGAATGACAACTTACCCACGCTGGGGGGTTGTGCATGGAGAATCTATCCCGCATTTTTATGCGAAGGAATTCCTCTTCTTCCCCTTTGTACAAACCGGACAATATCCTCGCCAAAGCGGCAGCAGAGTCCGGACCCTTGCGACCGCAGCGGGTGGCATCGTCTTCCCCGTTGAAATGCCACATGGGCTTCCCCTGGTATTGGAGCGGTTGCACTCCCCACTTTATGCATATCGCCATGACCTCGACTATCGTCAGTCCGGATTTGGCCAACAACTTTATCCTGTTCGTCAGGAGGTATATTTCCCTTGTGTCCTCTTCTTGAGGGCCCCGGGGATGCCAACTTAGGCGTGCCCTCGGTGGGACATTGATGAACTTGGGGAGACCCATCCGGACTGGATCCGGAAGGGGAACGTCATTTATATAGAACCACTCCGAAGGCCAGTTTTCTGGTGCCTTGTTAGGAGTGCCTGACAGATATCCTGTCTCGGCAATGCGCCATACTTCGGCTGCGCCCACTTGATATAGGGACTCTCCCTGGGTGCGGGGGACAAGGCAGAACAGCTTCCTCCATAATCCGAAGTGTGGTTCGCAGCCTAAAAACAGCTCGCAAAGCGCGACATACCCCGCTATGTGCAGAATAGAGGCTGGGGTAAGATTGTGTAACTAGAGGCCGTAGAACTCCAGGAGCCCGCGAAGAAACGGGTGGATAGGAAACCCGACGCCCCTCAGCAGATGCGGGATGAGGCAGATCCGCTCCTCCGGAGACGGGTTAGGAGATCCCTCAGCTTGTTCCCCTCCGTCGTAAGTGGCTATTCCAGCTCGGACAAGGACCATGAATGCCGGTGGAAGAAACCCTTGGGTTTGTAACTTGACCAAATGGCTGTGAGGAACTGATCACTCTCCCCAATCCCCCGACTTAGAGCGAGGAGGGCAACAGAAGAGTTGCGACAGCCGGTCATGTTGAAATGGCTTTTCGCGGAGCGCTCTAGGATGCTAGCTCGAGAGAGGAGAGTGAGGTTTGGATCTGAGAATCCCTGTCCCTTCAAATAGATGGTTGGCCCGGAGGATCGAGGGTGGTAAATGCAAAAATACCTTGACTCCTCGCATTCGCTCGACACATGGAGATGGTCATTACTGAAGCGCTCAAGCCGGGGAGCACAACATTGATTGGAGACCGGACACTATTCGTCGTAACAGGTACTCTGGAAAATTCGGAGGAGGAACCCTCCTTGCAATGCCGAAGACAATACTGCGCGCCGGACTCATCGTCATTGAAGCCTGGTTCACGGGCTACTAAGGGAGTCCTGGATTAGGGGGTATCCGGACTGCCGGACTGTGTACAACGTCCGGACTATTGAAGCATGAAGATACAAGACTCAAGACTTCGGCCCGTGTCCGGATGGGACTTTCCTTGGCATGGAAGGCAAGCTTGGCGATCCGGATATTACATTTCCTTCCTTGTAACCAACTCCATGTAAACCCTAGCCCTCTTCGGTTTCTATATAAACCGGGTAGGTTGGTCCTTAGACGGCCGATCACAATTACAATCATACCATCATAGGCTAGCTCCTAGGGTTTAGCCTCTACGATCTCGTGGTAGATCTACTCTTGTACTGCCCATATCATCAATATTAATCAAGCAGGAAGTAGGGTTTTACCTCCATCGAGAGGGACCGAACCTAGGTAAACATCTGTGTCCCTTACTTCTTGTTACCATCAGCCTTGACGCACAGATCGGGACCCCCTACCCGAGATCCGCTGGTTTTGACACCGACAGTGGTCGTTGCAGGGCATCCAAAGTGTGCTTCACTTTGACCAGATCTATCTTCTCCTCTGGACGTGGATGTCTCTTAACTCTTTGCATTGCGAAGTAGTCCTTCACTTGGGCTTGACAGATCTCCTCGTTTTCCTATTCGGTCATCTCGTATGGTAACTTCTCTAGAGTCTTGAGAGATGGACCAAATCTGTATTGCTTCCCGCCTGTACTGCTAGACATCGGAGCAGGCCGAGCGGCTGCGGCTGTTTTCTTTAGTTGCTTACGAGGCGGAGGAGAAGGACTGCGACGTGTCAGAGCAGTCAGAGCGACAGTGGGTATCTTCCGCCCTTGCTGACAAGGTGGAGAAGGAGGAGGCTGGCTGCTCGGGCGCGCCAGCGCAGGCGGAGAAGGAGGCGGAGTGCCGCCACACACCGAAGAAGGAGGCGGAGTGCCCTGATCACTCACCGGAGGAGCAGGTGGAGGAGGAGGCGGAGTGCCCTGACTCGTCGGAGGAGGAGAAGGTGGAGGCGTCCAGTTCAGAAGGTTGATGAGCTCCTTCCGCCATAGGCATGGAGTCTTCCGAGCAGAACCCAGCCGAGTCTCCCCTTCACAGGTAGGGTGGTCAAGCACGAGCTCCTCAAATCCCTCCGTTATTTCTTCCACCATCACCCTAGCATATCCTTCTGAAATTGGATGATAGTGAAAAGTTGCACCGGGTTCAGGAGGTCGAACAGAGCCGACAGCCGCCTTCACTTTGTAGTTCTGCCATTGCGTCATAAGGTGGCAATGTTGAGACTCCGTGATAGCATCCATGGGGTAGCTACCAGGAGCCGTGAAGACAGGCTCCAACTAAAGCAGCTAGGTGGAAGCCACGCTGCTTCTCCGCTGAGATGGCGGGGTAGCTTCAGCAGGTCGCTTGCTTCGAACTGCATCTCGTTCCTCTAGCTTCTGTACCCTTGCGTGCAGCTCCTGTAGTTCGCTCTGCTCCACTTTCCTCCTCCTCTCTTGGCATTTGTAACCGCCTGCGTCCGGTAACCCAGCCTTCCACAAAACGGAGCATGGCGTGCCTCGTGTCCGTCCAGGGTGCTCAATATTCCCGAGGGCCATTGTGAGCTCGTCCTTCTCTCTGTCTGGAACGAACGTCCCTTCCTGCGCTGCGTTAATATAGTGTTGAAGCTTCATGAGGGGTATTCGCAGTTACTCCCTCCTCGAAACGCACTTCCCTGTTACAGGGTCCAAGGTTCTGCCAACCCCAAAGAACCAAGTCCGGCAACGGTCTGGCCAGTTCAATGTCTCTGGTTCGACCCCTTTATCAAGCAGGTCGTTCTCAGCCTTGGCCCACAACGGTCGGGCTTTGAGGTAGCCACCTGATCCCATGCGATGGTGATGCTCCTTCTTCGCATCATTTATCTTGTTTGTCGCTGACATCTTCTTACTGCTCTCCGATGTCTTGTTGGCCACAAATGCGTCCCATTGATCTCTGAGCTTCTCAAATCGGCCGACGAATTCTGGTGTCTTTTTTTGGTCGACAAACTTTGCTTTCAGCTCATTCTTCCACCTCATGAATAGATCTGCCATCTTCTTGAATGCAAAGGACTTGATCATTGGCTCCATAACTGGATTATCCGGATCCTCTTCCGGTAGGGTGAAATTTACCTTCAGCGCTTTCCAAAGATCATCTTTCTGTCTATCTTCGACAAAAGAAACTTGAAGCTCTTCATCCTTAGGCTGATTCCATAGCTCGATGCTGATCAGGATCATGTCCCTAACAAGAACCCCGCACTGAGCAGTAAATGCGTCCTTGTCCTGGAGGGGTTCAATTGGTGGGCCATCGCGTGAAATTGCTGTGATCGTGAACCTTTCATATGAGCGCAACTTTTTCTTTGGGCCGCGTCTCTTTATCGAAGTTGTCCTCGATCCGGAGAGCTAGAAATAAGAAGAACGAGCTCACAATAGCTCACAAGGGCTAGAAACAATGAATGCATCAATTAGTTAGTCAGCACAGGCTTAATATATATATATATATATATATATATATATATATATATATATATATATATATATATACCTAGCCGGACTCTGTTCGGTCACCGGAGCCGTCATCACGGCCCCCTTCTTGCACCGGCATTCGGTCACCGGAGCCATCATAATCATGTCATTCCTCCTCTGTTGTTCGATAACCGGATCCTGCTTCTTTACCCTCTCCTTCTAGACCATCGGTTTCATTGAGATACGACATGACATCAGCTCCGGCTGCGATATGTCCCCCAACACACGTTCTGCATCCTCGTCTCGGCCGCGCTCCATAGTTTCTGCAAATATTACAACATGGAAATTATTATACAAACAAGACAGATGGATATATTAGTGGCAAACATAGACCTAGCTATAGCTATTCACAACAAGGAATTATATTAATTAATGGCCTCGACGCTTCTCTAGGGTTTGGGGTGGCCTCAGCAACGCTTAACGGGTTCGGGGTGGCCTCAACGACAACGCTCTTTTAACTTGGTAAAGGAGGGGGTATATCGATAACGATGACATACATACATGGAAAAAGTGTTATCGGGGAGGGGGTATATCGACCCCCCCCTCATGTCAAAGTTATCGGGAAGGGGGTATCGACCCCCCCCTCATGTTGAATATATGTTGAATTCCCGAGAGAGTTAGGAACCGGAGGGGGACTCCTCCCCCCTCATGTCTGATGAGTTTTTACTCCCTCTCTCCCATGAAACATTCATCGAACAAACTTAATATGAGTTTTTAACATAACACACTCATCGAACAAAATTACAACAAAAAAATTGACCAAGTTTTCATATATCATCATCATCATCTACTACAAAAAAATTGACATATTCTTTGCATATGAACATACAAACATTTGCATATTCGACAATACTATCACCAAAAAGTTTCTATGAAGTTAACATTAAAAATACTAACTTTTGCATATTCCTACAACCCTCGAACCATTGACCCTCGACCCTCGAACCCTCGACCATATAGAACCCTCGAACCCTCGACCCTAGAACCCTAGAACCCTCGAACCCTCGACCCTCGAACCCTTGACCCCTCTACCCTCGAACCCTCGAACCGTCGACCCTCGACGTACCTCGCCACTCGAACCCTCGATGACCCCGACCCCTTGGTGACCCTCGACCCTCTACCCTAGTTGCCGACCCTTGACCGCTCGGTGATCCTCGACACCCTCATTCCCGATAAAAAAGAAGAAGAAAAAAAAGAGGAGAAGAAGAAGGAATAGAGGAGTAGAAGAAACAATAGATTTCCACTCCTCTGTTCCTTCTTCTTCTCCTCTTTTTTTTCTTCTTCTTCCTCTTCTTATTTTTTCTGACGTCCCCCCTCATGTAATGTATGACGTCCCCCCTCACTTTAACAAAAAAACTACCTTAGGAAAAAGACTTGCTTCGCCGTGGGTGCTCGGTGCGACGTGGACTCGGTGGAAACACTTTATGAAAATGTGGTGATGGCCGGGCCGGGCGGTTTTCTTTTCCTTCTTCATTTTTTTACTTTGTTTTTTCTTATATGTTTGTTTTCGTTTTCACTCTACATTTTCGTACATATGAAAAAAAATGAAGTTTCTATACAAAAGTGCACAATTTTTATGAACAAATTACAACATCTAAATTAACTACACATCTAAATAAATATAACTACACATCTAAACTTAATTAGGAAAATGCATCTAAACTTAGCAAAATTCATCACAATGAACATCAAAATGAACTCTAAATAAAATATAAAGACAAAATCATCATCATCCATCTACAGAGGGTGGCTGGCGATGAGGAGAATGAGCTCACTGGGTCGGCGCGAGCTCACTCTGCTGGGGGCGGTGACATCGAGGAGGCAGCGGTGACGGCGATGAGGAGGCAGGGCACAGCGATGGAGACAAGGAAGCAGGGCACAGTGATGGCGACGGCGGGACAGGGGCACAGCGACGGGCGACGAGGAGGCATATGGGGCAGAGAGCGTGTCGGTGCATCAAGTCAGGGCAGCGGGGCGCGACGAGCGGCGACGTCGGGGGCATGGCATGGCGAGCGCTAGCTCAGGCAGCCTGCCGACGGCGAATCTTAGATGGATTCGCCGCCATCGGGGGAAGAGGAGAGATCGAAGTGGGGATGGGCGGTTATGAAATTTTCCTAAGTGCTACTAATATAGCAAAGGCTTTGGTCCCGGTTCGTGCCACCAACCGGGACCAATACCCCCCTTTAGTCCCGGTTGGTGCCACCAACCGGGACCAAAGGACCTGTGCTGCCCGCGTCGCGGCAAAAGTTTAGTCCCACCTCGCTAGTTGAGAGAGCTAGAGAGTGGTTTATAAGCACTGTTGCGCCAACCCTCTTGAGCTCCTCTCAATTGCAGTCTTTCGGGCCTAATCTGTCACTATGTGCCTGTGGGCCTACTGGGCCTACTGCGGTCCTGAATCCTGGCCCATTGTTGGGTTTCTAGTCGTATTCAGGCCGTGGTGGCCCTTTAGGTGGCACTTTTTTTGTTTTCTTTTTTTGCTTTGTTTATTTTATTTTGTTTCTACTTACAGCAAAATACTTACTATTTTTTCAGTGATTCTTTTTGCTTTTAGGTAATAAAAATTATAAACTTTCTATTAGTGCCATTTGCTTTCTAATTTGAATAGTTTAAATTTGAATTTTCGGAAATTTGTGTGAATCACTAGTTTTTGAATAGCTTTACTATAAAAATAGATTTTTGAGTGATTCTTTTTCCTACTATTTAATATTACTGTGTTTTATCATTATATTCAAAAACATATTTTGTTATTTTAGTTTCTAATAAAAAATTCTTTATGATAATTATTTTTGCTATTAAAGTTTCTAACAAAAATTTTCTTTATGAAAATTCTTTTTTCTTTTTATGCTTTGAACAGAAAATAGTTTGATAATTTTAGTTGCATAAATTTTATATAATTTTAGTTTCAATAATACTAGAGGTTTTATAAAAGTTTATTTTGTTTTTACTTATTTATTAAAGCTTATTTTGTTTCTACTTATTTATTTTCTTTTATTTTTTGCTTTATTTATTTATTTTTTGAATATTTTTCTTTTTTTTCTTTATTTATTTTATTTTGTTTCTACTTATTGTTGCTATTTTTATTCATTTTATTATAGTTTATTTATTTTACTTTATTAAAGTTTATTTTGTTTCTACTTATTTATTAAAGTTTTTTCTGTTTCTACTTATTTATTTTATTTTGTTTCTACTTATTTATTTTCTTTCTTTTTTGCTTTTTTATTTGTTTTATGAAAATTCTTTTTGCTTTTAATATTTTACACACAAAAGCCCTCTTCCCTGGTTGGTTCATTGGTCCCGGTTTGTGTCTTGACCCGGTACTAAAGACCACCCTTTGGTTCTGGCTCAGGCCACCAACCGGGACCAATGGTGGTGGGCTAGGAGCGCGGCCCATTGGTCCCGGTTCGTCAAACCAACTGGGACCAAAGGGGCTAGACGAACCAGGTCCAATGCTATCACGAAGCCCGACAGGCCCCCTGGCCTCACGAAATGGGACCAATGGGCCCATGGGTCCCGGTTCGTGATTGAACCGGGACTAATGGGCTTACCTGATCCGAACGAAAGCCCTGTTTTCTACTAGTGTCATGTGACCAACACCCAAAGGGTTTACTAGAGTCAATAATCTAGTTCACATTGTTATGTGATTAACACCCAAAGAGTACTAAGGTGTGATCATGTTTTGCTCGTGAGAGAAGTTTAGTCAACGGGTCTGTCACATTCAGAGCCGTATGTATTTTGCAAATATTCTATGTCTACAATGCTCTGCACTGAGCTACTCTAGCTAATTGCTCCCACTTTCAATATGTATCCAGATTGAGACTTAGAGTCATCTGGATCGGTGCAAAAGCTTGCATCAATGTAACTCTTTACGACAAGCTCTTTTATCACCTCCATAATCAAGAAATATTTTCTTAGTCCTCACTAAGGATAATCTTGACTGCTATCCAGTGATCTATTCCTAGATCAAAATTGTACTCCATTGCCAAACACAGGAAGGGTACACAATAGGTCTGGTACACAGCACAACATACTTTATAGAACCTATGACTGTGGCAAAAGGAATGACTTTCATTTTCTTTTTATTTTCTGTCGTGGTCGGGCTTTGAGTGTTACTCAATTTTACACCTTGTAATACAGGCAAGAACCCTTTCTTTGACTGATCCATTTTGAACTTCTTCAAAACTTTACCAAGGTATGTGCTTTGTGAAAGTCCAATTAAGCGTCTTGATCTATCTTTATAGATTTTGATGCCCAATATGTAAGTAGCTTCTCCGAGGTCTTTCATTGAAAAACTCTTATTCAAGTATCCCTTTATGCTATCCAGAAATTCTATATTATTTCCAATCAACCATATGTCATCCACATATAATATTAGAAATGCTACAGAGCTCCCACTCACTTTCTTTTAAATACAGGCTTCTCCAAAAGTCTGTATAAAACCATATGCTTTGATCACACTATCAAAGCGTTTATTCCAACTCTGAGAGGCTTGCACCAGAGCATAAATGGATCGCTGGAGCTTGCACACTTTGTTAGTACCTTTAGAACCTTCTGGTTGCATCATATACAACTCTTCTTTAAGAAATATCCATTTAAGGAATGTAGTTTTGACATCCATTTGCCAGATTTCATAAAATGTGGCAACTGCTAACATGATTCGGACGGATTTAAGCATCACTACAGTTGAGAAAATCTCATTGTAGTCAACACCTTGAACTTTGTCGAAAACCTTTTGCCACAAGTCGAGCTTTGTAGATAGTAACACTACTATCACTATCCTCATTCCTCTTGAAGATCCATTTATTTAATATGGCTTCTCGACCATCGGGCAAGTCCACAAAAGTCCACACTTTGTTCTCATACATGGATCCCATCTCAGATTTCATGGCCTCAAGCCATTTTGCGGAATCTGAGCTCATCATCGCTTCCTCATAGTCTGTAGGTTCATTATGGTCTAGTAACATGATTTTCAGAATAGGATTTCCATACCACTCTGATTCAGATCGCACTCTGGAAGACCTATGAGGTTTAGTAGTAACTTAATCTGAAGTTTCATGATCATCGTCATTAGCTTCCTTGCTAATTGGTGTAGGAATCACAGGAACTGATTTCTGTGATGAACTACTTTCCAATAAGGGAGAAGGTACAGTTACCTCATCAAGTTCTAGTTTCCTCCCAGTCACTTCTTTCGAGAGAAACTCCTTCTCTAGAAAGGATCTTAGCAATAAAGATTTTGCCTTCAGATCTGTGATAGAAGGTGTACCCAACAGTTTCCTTTTGGTATCCTATGAAGACACACTTCTCCGATTTGGGTTTGTGCTTATCAGGTTGAAGCTTTTTCACATAAGCATCGCAGCCCCAAACTTTAAACGACAACTTTGGTTTCTTGCCAAACCACAGTTCATAAGGTATCGTCTCAACGGATTTTGATGGTGCCCTATTTAAAGTGAATGCAGCTGTCTCTAATGCAAAACCCCAAAATGATAGTGGTAAATTGGTAGGAGACATCATAGATCGCACCATGTCCCATAAAGTGCGGTTACGACATTCGGACACACCATTACGCTATGGTGTTCCACGTGGCGTGATCTGTGAAACTATTCCACATTATTTCAAATGAAGACCAAACTCGTAACTCAAATATTCTCCTCCATGATCAGATCGTAGAAACTTTACTTTCTTGTTACGATCATTTTCCACTTCACTCTGAAATTCTTTCAACTTTTCAAATGTTTCAGACTTATGTTTCATTAAGTAGATATAACCATATCTACTCAAATCATCTGTGAAGGTAAGAAAATAACGATACCCGTCATGAGTCTCAATACTCATTGGATCGCATAGGTCGGTATGTATTATTTCCAATAAGTCAGTAGCTCGTTCCATTGTTCCGGAGAAAGGAGTTTTAGTCATCTTGCCCATAAGGCATGGGTCGCAAGCATCAAATGATTCATTATCAAGTGATTCCAAAAGTCCATCTTTATGTAGTTTCTTCATTCGCTTTACACCGATATGACCCAAACGACAGTGCCACAAATATGTTGCACTACCATTATCAACTTTGCATCTTTTCGCATCAATATTATGAATATGTGTATCACTACGATCAAGATTCAATAAACCATCAACATTGGGTGTATGACCATAGAAGGTTTTCTTCATGTAAATAGAATAACAATTTATTCTCTGTCTTAGATGAATAGTCGTATTGCAATAAACATGATCTAATCATATTTATGCTCAACGCAAACACCAAATAACATTTATTTAGGTTCAAATCTAATCCTGAAAATATAGGGAGTGTGCGATGATGATCATATCAATCTTGGAACCATTTCCAACACACATTGTCACTTCACCCTCAACTAGTCTCTATTTATTCTGTAACTCATGTTTCGAGTTACTAATCTTAGCAACCGAACAAGTATCAAATACCCAGGGGCTACTATAAACACTAGTAAGGTACACATCAATAACCTGTATATCAAATATACCCTTCTTCACTTTGCCATCCTTCTTATCCACCAAATATTCAGGGCATTTCCGCTTCTAGTGAGCATTAGAATCACTCAGTTTCAGGCTTTGGTCCAGCTTTGGGATTCTTCACGGGAATGACAACTTCCTTGCCATTCTAATTGAAGTTCCCTTTCTTTCCCTTTGACCATTTCTTGAAACTAGTGGTCTTGTCAATCATCAACACTTGATGCTCTTTCTTGATTTCTACCTTCGTCGATTTCAGCATCACGAAGAGCTCGGGAATCATTTTCGTCATTCCTTGCATACTATAGTTCATCACGAAGTTCTATTAACTTGGTCATGGTGACTAGAGAACTTTGTCAATCATTATCTTATCTGGAAGATTAACTCCCACTTGATTCAAGCGATTGTAGTACCCAGACAATCTGAGCACATGCTCACTGCTTGAGCTATTCTCCTCCATCTTTTAGCTATAGAACTTGTTGGAGACCTCATATCTCTCAACTCGGGTATTTGCTTGAAATATTAATTTCAAATCCTGGAACATCTCACATGGTACATGATGTTCAAAACATCTTTGAAGTCCCGATTCTAAGCCGTTAAGCATGGTGCACTAAACTATCAGGTAGTCATCATATTGAGCTAGCCAAACGTTCATAACGACTGCATCTGCTCCTGCAATAGGTCTGTCACCTAGCGATGCATCAATGACATAATTCTTCTGTGCAGCAATGAGGATAAGCCACAGATCACAGATGCAGTCCGCATCATTGCTACTATCATCTTTCAACTTAGTTTTCTCTAGGAACACATATAAAAACATAGGGAAGCAATAACGCGAGCTATTGATCTACAACATTATTTGCAAAATACTAGCAGGACTAAGTTCACGATAAATTAAAGTTCAATTAATCATATTACTTAAGAACTCCCACTTAGATAGACATCCCTCTAATCATCTAAGTGATCACGTGATCCAAATCAACTAAACCATGTTCGATCATCACGTGAGATGGATTAGTTTTCAACGGTGAACATCACTATGTTGATCATATCTACTATATGATTCACGTTCGACCTTTTTGTCTCAGTGTTCCGAGGCCATATCTGCATACGCTAGGCTCGTCAAATTTAACCCGAGTGTTCTGCGTGTGCAAAACTGGCTTGCACCCGTTGTATGTGAATGTAGAGCTTATCACACCCGATCATCATGTGGTGTCTTAGCACAAAGAACTGTAGCAATGGTGCATACTCAGGGAGAACACTCATACCTTGAAATTTAGTAAGGGATCATCTTATAATGCTACCACCATACTAAGCAAAATAAGATGCATAAAAGATAAACATCACGTGCAATCAAAATATGTGACATGATATGGCCATCATCATCTTGTGCTCATGATCTCCATCACCGAAGCATCGTCATGATCTCCATCGTCACCGGCGCGACACCTTGATCTCCATTGTAGCATCATTGTCATCTCGTCAACTATTGTTACTACGACTATCTCTACCGCTTAGTGATAAAGTAAAATAATTACGTGGCGATTGCATTGCATACAATAAAGTGACAATGATATGGCTCCTGCCGGTTGCTGATAACTTTGTTACAAAACATGATCATCTCATACAACAATTTATATCACATCATGCTTGACCATATCACATCATAGCAAGCCCTGCAAAAACAAGTTAGACATCCTCTACTTTGTTGTTGCAAGTAGCAAGAACCGTTCTTACCTACGCATCAAAACCACAATGATTTTTCGTCAAGTGTGTTGTTTTAACCTTCAACAAGGACTGGGCGTAGCCACACTCGATTCAACTAAAGTTGGATAAATAGACACTCACCAGTCACCTATGTGCGAAGCACGTAGGTAGAACCAGTCTCGCGTAAGCGTACGCGTAATGTCGGTTTGAGCCGCTTCATCCAACAATACAGCTGAATCAAAGTATGACATGCTGGTAAGCAGTATGACTATTATCGCCCACAACTCCTTGTGTTCTACTCATGCATATAACATCTACACATAGACCTGGCTCAGATGCCACTATTGGGGAACACGGTAATTTCAAAAAAAAAATCCTACGATCACGCAAGATCTACCTATGTGATGCATAGAAATGAGAGGGGAGAGTGTGTCCACGTACCCTCGTAGAGCGAAAGCGAAAGCGTTTAGTTAACGCGGTTGATGTATTCGAACGTGTTCGCGATCCAACCGATCCAAGCATCAAACGTACGGCACCTCCGTGTTCAGCACACGTTCAACTCGGGGACGTCCCTCATACTCTTGATCCAGTTGAGGCCGAGGGAGAGTTTCATCAGCACGACGGCGTGGTGACAATGATGATGAAGTTACGGCGCAGGGCTTTGCCTTAGCACTACGACGATATGACCGAGGTGTGTAACTGTGGAGGGGGGGCACCGCACATGGCTAAAAAATGTCAACTTGTGTTGTCTATTGTACTATTGGGGTGCCCCCTGGCCACGTATATAAAGGAGGGAGGGAGAGAGGAGGCCGGCCAGGTTTGGGCGCGCCAGGGGGGAGTCCAAATTGGACTCCTAGTCCAAGTAGGATCCCCCTTTCCTTTCTTCCACTTGAGGGAAAGGTAAGGGAGAGAGAGGAGGAAGGAAGGAGGGGGGCCGGCCCCCTCCCCTAGTCCAATTTGGTTTGGGCAAGGGGAGGGGCGCCCCTCTCACGGGGCCCTTTCTCCTCTCCTCCAATAAGGCCCACTAGGCCCAATACTTCTCCCGGGGGGTTCCAGTAACCTCCCGGTACTCCGGAAAAATGCCCGAACCACTCAGAACCATTCCGATGTCCAATGCAACCTTCCAATATATGAATCCTTACCTATTGAACATTTCGAGACTCCTCGTCATGTCTGTGATCTCATCTGGGACTCCAGACAAACTTCGGTACATCAAATGACATAACTCATAATACAAATCGTCATCGAACATTAAGCGTGCGGACCCTACGGGTTCGAGAACTATGTAGACATGACCAAGACACATCTCTGGTCAATAACCAATAGCAGAACCTGGATGCTCATATTGGCTCCTACATATTCTATGAAGATCTTTATCGGTCAAACCGCATAACAACATATGTTGTTCCCTTTGTCATCAGTATGTTACTTGCCCGAGATTCGATCATCGGTATCTCAATACCTAGTTCAATCTCGTTACCGGAAAGTCTCTTTACTCGTTCTGTAATACATCATCTGACAACTAACTCATTAGTCACAAAGCTTGCAAGGCTTATAGTGATGAGTATTACCGAGAGGGCCCAGAGATACCTCTCCGAAACACGGAGTGACAAATCCTAATCTCGATCTATGCAAACCCAACAAACACCTTCGGATACACTTGTAGAGCACCTTTATAATCACCCTTTTACGTTGTGACATTTCATAGCACACAAAGTGTTCCTCCGGTATTCGGGAGTTGCATAATCTCATAGTCTGAGGAACCTGTATAAGTCATGAAGAAAGCAATAGCAATGAAACTGACACGATCATAATGCTAAGCTAACGGATGGGTCATGTCCATCACATCATTGTCCTAATGATGTGATCCCATTCATCCAATGACAACACATGTCTATGGTTAGGAAACATAACCATCTTTGATTAACGAGCTAGTCAAGTAGAGGCATACTAGGGACTATAAGTCTTGTCTATGTATTCACACATGTACTAAGTTTTCGGTTAATACAATTCTAGCATGAATAAACATTTATCAGGAATTAAGGAAATAAATAATAACTTTATTATTGCCTCGAGGGCATATTTCCTTCATGACAGGACCCGCCGTTCACGCAGCCGGTCCCCTGGCTCGGATCACTCCGATGGCGACTCAGAGGACCATGAGGCCCCCCTCTTCGGACCGGCGCGGCTCCTTCTCCGCAGCCCAAGCAACGCGACTCGGTCCTCTCGGCTGGGAGTGCTGGCAAGGAGGACATCACGGCGACCGCGGCCATGTTGGATGAGGCGGCCTCCCTTCCTCCCGATGTGATCATCCCGGTCTTCATGGAGCCACAAGTTTCTTCCTCAGACGGTGGTGTGAGTGACACGAGTAGTGTCGGGATGGAGGTCCAGCCTGCATCTTTACCACGACCTCCTTCTTCGGCTCCATTGGGTGGGTCACCTACTCTAGGGCCTCGCCTCCCGCCCCGCTACCGCTGGGCGCGGTGGACCCGGTCCCCTCGGAGACAACGGTAGCACCACCCTTCACCACCAAGACCAAGCGACGTCCCCGCTTGGCCTCGACCCCGGCGTCTTCGGCCCGGAAGAGCGCCCGTCTAGCCTCGGCGTCGCGCCCGGATGGGGCCTCGATGAACACGGTGGAAAAGGCCGCGTGCCATGCGGCCGCAAAGAACCTTGATGCAGGTCCGTCCACCACCTCCACCCCTCTTTTGGCTACTCTTGATGATATTTGTGATACTTCCTTTTCGGCTCTTGCGGGAGTTCCATTGGGCCACCTTGCGAAGGTGGCGGTAGACTCTGCCATAGTTTTTCGTGGTGAGAAAGTCCCGGTGCTTGAGCAAATCACGTCCCTCCAGGCCAAAAAGGTCCTCGAGGGCCACCTTGCGGCCGCCTGGGCCCATGAGGCGGCATCTATGGATGAGGGGTCCCTCCCTACCCCACTCCCATTAGGTAGACGGAGCCACCCCGATTTGGCCCCCAATGAGGTCCTTGGTAGGACCCGTTCGCGCATAGCCCAGTTGCGTCATGCACAAAGTGCATCTACTGCTGTGGGGTCCAGAGAGGACCCCTTAGACGAGTAGTCATGCGAGCCTTATTCTGGAACCTACGGGGCTTCGGCCATGATGGCCGTTGCAGGCAGTTGATTGATTACATGTGCGAGGAATCCATTGATGTTGTCGCAATCCAAGAGAAGATGAGGGTAGAATTCTCCCTTGCCGAGCTTGAACGACTTAGTAGGCACTTGTTTCCCTAGCATTGGCTGCCCTCTAGTGGAGAGGCGGGTCACTCCGGTGGCATCCTTCTCAGGGTGAAGGATGCCACCTTTGAGGTCGACCCTATGGACAGAGGCGACTTCTTCGTCAGCACGAAACTCTAGGAGAGGAATGTGAGCTTCAAATGGGAAGTCAACGTCATTTATGGTCCTGTGGATCATAGCCGACCGGCCACGTTCCTGGTGGAACTAAGGGCCAAGATCACATCCGCCACACTTTTGGTGGTGGTAGGAGGAGACTTCAACCTCCTCCGCTCTGCCACAGACAAGAATAATTCTCGGGTAGACATGGCTGAGATGCAACGCTTTAATGATTGGATTGCCGACCTTGGCCTACGTGAGCTCAACAGGGTAGGAGCTAGATATACCCAGACCAATAAACAGGTAGCTCCTACCCTTAGTGTACCAGACCGGGTATTTATTTCCCCCGATTGGGAACTCCGGTTCCCTCTTGTTGTGCTTTAGGCGATCACTCGGATTGGCTCGGATCATGCCCCTCTTCTTCTCTCTTCTCGGGATGAACGACCGTGCCCTCCCCCCCCCTTCGGGAGCGTTGTATCCTAGCTCATACTGAACCCCATAGGTCCATGTCATCCCTTCATGAGTGGCACTACCTGGCCAAGTGCTCCAGGCAGTTTATGAAGGGATGGGGGGTGAATTTAGGAAGGGACCTTCGGGTCCACAAGGTGGCCCTCCAAGAGGAGATCAGAGCCCTTCACTTCCGTGCAGACTCCATGGAGGAATGGGCTCTCCGTTACAGTTTGGAGGACTCTCTCATGGATATTTACTCCAAGGAGGAGGAATATTGGTGGCGACGTGGAACCTAGAAGTGGGTTCTTTTTGGCGATGCCAATACGGCATACTTCCACGCTATCGCCAATGGTAGGCATAGACATGGTACCATCCCTCTATTATGGGACGGTGATCGGATACTCCAGGACGCGAATGAGATTCGCGCGCATGTGGATGGTTTCTATAAGGAACTATTCGCTGGACACCCTCGGGGAGGTGTGGCCCTGGCGGACCATATCTGGACCCCGCCTCAGCAGGTATCCCCGGACGAGAACACGGCCCTTATGGCCCCTTTTGATGCTGCTGAAGTTGAGTGCTTTCTCAAGTCCATGAACCCGACATCAGCACCCGGTCCGGATGGCCTTCCTGTTCACTTCTTTCAGGCGTTCTGGCCTATCTTCAAGGATGAGGTCTTAGCCCTGTTCCTTGAACTTTCTAGAGGAACCCTTGATGTCGCCCATCTGAACTATGGGATAATCTCCCTGATCCCGAAAATCCAAGGAGCCTCGGATATTAGGCAATACCGACCGATTACAGTCCTCAACGTAATCTTCCGGATTTTGGCGAAAGGATACGCCACTAGGGTGGCCCTTCTTGCGCCTAGAATCCATCACCCCAACCAATCGGCCTTCACCAAAGGCAGACTTATCTTAGATGGGATCCTAGTCCTTCACAAAATCCTGCATGAAGTTAGGCATAAACGCCTCCGAGCGGTCTTCTTCAAGATCGACTTTTCACAAGGCGTATGATTCAGTCCACTGGTCCTTCCTTCGGGAGGTGATGCTGAAGTGCGGATTCGACCCTCACTGGTTCACATGTGTGATGCAATTAGTGATGAGTGGACGCACGGCGATCAATATTAACGGAGAGGTGGGATCCTACTTTCCCACTGGTCAGGGGGTTTGCCAGGGTGATCCCCTCTCTCCCTTCCTCTTTAATTTGGTGGTCGATGCCTTGGCTACTATCCTGAACTTGGTTAGGCGGGCTGGCCACATTAAAGGTATTTGTCCCCATATCACCGGGGATTGGAGGGCTTTCTCACGTGCAGTATGCGGACGATACGATCTTGATGGTGGAGGGATCGGATGAGGACATCCGACACCTCAAGTTCTTGCTCCTGTACTTCCAGGAAATGTCGGGGCTTACGATACTCCATGGAGGAGGCAACTAGTATCGCCAACCTCCTTAACTATCGCTTGGGATCCTTCCCGACAACCTACCTCGGCATGCCGATTAGTCATGTTCGCCTTCAGGAGAAAGACCTCCGCCCTACGGTCTCCAAGCTACAATTTCGGATGGAGCCGTGGCAAGGGCGGTGGCTCTCCAAGGCAGCTCGGGTGGTTCTCGTGAACTCATCCCTTATTAGCCTTCTCATGTATATGATGGGATTCTATAATCTTCATGAATCCCTTCACCAGGAGATTGCCAAATACCTCTCCTGTTATTTTGGGCGGGAGGAAACAATAAGCATAAATACCAAATGGTCAAGTTCTCTGAGATCTGCAAACCCAAGGATCAAGGTGGCCTTTGTGTGATTTCCTCGAAGCACATGAATATCGCCCTTCTCGCCAAGTGGTCATGGCACACTGAGACCGGTGCCGTGGGCTATGGTTGGATATAATCCGCGCAAAGTATTTGCGTGGGCAACCACTCGCCTTCGTCCCCAGGGTGGGAGGTCCCAGTTCTGGTAGTCAATTATAACCAAAAAAGGCTCTCGCCCCGCTTTATATATAAAGCACGATCACAGCAATCCAGTACAAACACACGCCACCACAACACATGCACACACCCAAGACAAGATATATAGGCATTGAGCACGGCAATACCACCCCTAGCACTACCACCGCGGAGAGATGAAGCCGCATATGACGAACCGTGGGCTCCAAGGCGGCGCCTTCAGGAATGATACAACACCGGAGCGCCGCCATCGCCCAATCCAAGGATCAGAGTTTCCCCCGGAGCCGCACGACGGTCAATGAGAGCCGCGACGACGCCTTCAAGAACGGAACGAGCTTCGCCGCCGCCGGTCCGTCCAAAGATAGAACAGGTTTTCACCCGGGCCAAAACTCACTGCTGCCGAACGCCACACCCCGGCAACCATGCCGCCCACACGGCCATGGCCACCGGGCAGTACCAAGCCACGGCCTCCGCCCGAGAGACTGCGCAACCACCACCAGGGCTGCCGCCCCAGCATCCGAGACCTTGACACCACCTCACCCGAGACCTGCCGCTATCCCTACCAAAGAGACAAGCGGAAAGATTCCACCTTTCGCACCACCGGCCGACCCCCAGCGCTGAGACCCCATAGGACGGCCACCTGACCTCCATCGACCCGTCCTGCAGCACCGGGCATGAGGCGAGCTCGATCCGACAACACCGTGCGCGAGACGAGGTCAGTCCTGCTGCACCGTGCGTGAGATGAGCTTAGTCCTGCGGCACTGTGCACGAGACGAGCTCGAACCTGCGCATCGGTCACGAGACGAGTGATGGACCATAGCTGGGGACGGTCAATCCTTCGACGAAGATAGCGGCCGGGAGCCGATGAGATGGATCAAAGGTCGAACCAAGCTGCCTACAAACAAGCCGACACCGAAAACCAGCCGCCGCCGTAGCCGACCGCCGAGCTGCTGTGATGCCGGCTCGACGAATGGAAGCCGCCACACCAGATGGCCTTGCCACCTCGCCGCCTCCGTCCACAGCCAGAGCAACAGCCATGCCGGGCCGATGCCCCAACCCGCGCCGCCCGCCGAAAACCGCCAGATCCAGCCGACATGCACCACCACTACCACCATCAGGCCGCCGCTGCGCTGGTCACCCCGTCGTTAGCAGCCGCCACCCGACGCCCAGGAGCGCCCGGCCGCGCCGCCCGCAGCCCTCGTCGCAGGAGCCCCCACGCGCAAGATCCGTGTCGCCACGTCTTGGCCCCGCACGACCCACCACCATCTGCTCCGCCCACCACGCGACCATCACCCAGCGCCGACCAGCGCCCCAGCTCGACGTCGCACCCAGGCGCCCGGTGCCCGCGCCGCGCCCCAGCCGGAGAGGAAGACCCGCGCTGCTCCTCTGCCAGCGGGGAACCAGAAGGCCCTGCCGCCGCCAGCCCAGGCGAGCTTTGCCCGGCCAGGCCCCCTGGCGGCGGCGGGAGAGGAGGAGGGAGGGGAGGGGACTTGGGGGCGCCGCGCCGGAAGCCCTCCTGGCCGCCGCGCGGGGGTGGCAGGGAGGGGAGCGTGGGTCGGGGCACAGGATGCCTTTCCGCCTAAAGCTTTATGTATTTTTCGTAACTAGTCAATTATTCAACTGCTACCGATCCTCCAGATAGGCACAACAATTGTTGTGGGCTCTGGTTCTAATTCATTATTCTGGCTGGATTGATGGGCGGGAACCAGACTGTTCGCGGAAAGGTTCTATGCCCTATTTTCGATCTGCTCCCACCCACAGCTCTCAGTAGA
Organism: Triticum aestivum; assembly: GCF_018294505.1. Classification (NCBI taxonomy): domain Eukaryota; kingdom Viridiplantae; phylum Streptophyta; class Magnoliopsida; order Poales; family Poaceae; genus Triticum; species Triticum aestivum. The sequence continues at coordinate 136,397,407 of NC_057810.1, read as the reverse complement.
AGCGGCCCTTCAGGACCTTGGCTCCATCTCCTTTTGGTCGCACCTTTGGGGATCTTGAGCGAGCGCAGTGGGACGATCTTTTGGAATGCACAACTTTGCACAACCCCTCGACCGAACCTGACTCCATGACCTGGCACCTTGAGCCGAGTGGTTCATTCTCGACTAAGTCCCTATATTGGGCAATATTGCTGACTCCGGGTCCAAATGAACTTACGGTTCTTTGGGAAATCAAGCTACCACTGAAGATACGTTTCTTCATGTGGAAATGGGTCCGTGGCCGTCTGCCCTCAGGCACCGAGGTCCAGAAGTGGAATGGCCCAGGTGATGGCCTTTGTCCCCTCTGTGGCGTCCCAGAAGACTCTAACCACATCTTCTTTCGATGCCCGTCGGTGCGTTTCTTATGGAGTTGCTTTCAGGACGTCGTGGGTGGATCTTGGTGCCATGATAACCTCCCTGACCTATTTAGGGAGGTCTTAGATTCCCCGCCTATTAGTAGGCTGTCTCTTTGAGTCGCAGTAGGCACGCTGGAGTGTACCCTCTGGAATTGCCGCAATAAATTAGTGACCGAGCACGTCATTCCTTGCCGTGTCACTGACGTCGTCTTTAAAATATGTGGATTTCTACACTTCTGGAGACTGCTTAGCAAGCGGCGCGACCATGGCTACATCGACTCCATCGTCGCCGATCTTCGTTCTATGGCTGCCGCGATGTCCCCGTTGTCTCCACTAGCGCCACCGGAGCCTGACTAGAGTTCCATTCCTTGTAGTTAGGGCTTGTTTTGGCCGTGCCCCCAGTCGGACCTCCTTTATTTGCTTTCTATACTTTGCACTATGCTACCCTTTGTTGTTGGATGCTTGGCGGTTCTGTTTTATATATAAAGCGGGGAAAACCCTTTTTCAAAAAAAAAATTATGGCCAACTTCAGATGAAATGAGCCATCTTGTACCAGTTTTGGGAGCAATACACACATATTAAGTCATATATGCCAAATTGAAAAGTACAATACTGCTTAAGAGTAAAAGGAACATGAGCTGCTCATTCAGCTTCAGGAGACTCTCGGGAAGATATAATTCCAGTTAACATAAATTGGCAGAAACAAAATATCTGAACAGAAATAAAAGCTTCAAGGCCCTCAAACATTAACACTGATGCACAGGTTATGCAACATTCTTCTTTGGAATATCATTGGTTCCATGAACTATGTGTAAAACATCGAGACCTAAAGATGTACCGTAAACCAAGGAAATTTCAACCCTATGAATTTCCAAAGATCTGTATTATACATAGCATTCTTTTTTATGAAAAGCAAGAACCGACAGGAGAACTTCCATTTGTTCAGAGAAGAGTTTAATTGTACAGATGAGCCCTCCAATTAGGATGGTGGGGCTCCACTCCCTTGCATAGTACTCAATACTTGTGACGCTACTATAGGACTGTGCTTTGTTGCTTGGCGATGACGCTGCCTGCTGTAATCGTTCATGGGTGAGTAAAAGTAAAGGACAACGCTAACGCCCACACGTGTGGTGGGAGTCAAACCCGTCCACACACTCTATAATATACAGACTACGCCATGTCACTGCATGCATGCATGTAAAATCTTTTTGGATTTTCAGTTTTTAAAATGTTTTATCTCTTAAATGAAAAATTCGATTGAAGATCCGGTTTCACCATTAAATCCCTCGCGACGAGATCTTCAAAACTACATCTCATGTCAATATATTTCAACGAATTTTTTTTTGATTAAAAGTCGTCATGTCTATTGCACATGAATTGCCATGATGTTTACACTAAAGTTGCCATGTTATGTTTCAGCTATTTTCTTCTATATTAAAAAGTAAATTTTGACACATTATAAAATGGAGAATTAAGAAACTAGACTTGCCATGCACCATAAACTAAAATTGCCATGATACATGCACTTAAAATTGCCATGGTTCATGCAAAAAAAATATTTTCATGGTCAAAGTACTGGAATTGCCATCATCAAAAACTAAAATTGCCATGATCTACAAACTAAAATTGCCACATGACAACTTTAGTGTAAGCACCATGGCAACTACAGTGTAAACATCATAGCAACTTTTGGGCAAAAAAAATTTCGTTGAAACATATCAACATGGGGTCTAGTTTTGAAGAACTCGTCGAGACGGATTTAATGGTGAAAACGGATTTTTTATTCGCTTTTTTAATTAGGAGATAAAACATTTTTAAGCCAAAAACCAAAAAGATTTCTGTTGATGTCATATGTTCATATGTGGCAAAATGAGTGGTGATCGAGGCGTGTGGGCGATGTGCAAACGCCCACATGTGTGGGCGTTAGTTTTTCCGAAAGTAAAACCACCACCTTATCAAGGAACTCATCTATGAAAATATCCCTGTTGTGTTCTTTCCATAGATTAAACCACACGCATAGCTAACATTCAACAAGCCACACGAGTCCTAACTCACAAGGCCAGAATTATGAAGTTTTCAGTTCCCACTTCAAAATCGGGTCAGCATGATATTGAGCAAGACCCATATACCTAACAAGATTGGGATTGGCTCCGATGAACTAGTTTTTTCACCTTTTGTGCAACATGGCTACATATAATTTGACAGATCACAAGAGATTGTAATCAAAGTATGAGATTAGCTTGAATAGGATCAAAGTCAAACAGTTGCACCAGAGAAACTCAAACGCGTCTCCTCCCTCGACGGCTCGCCTCCCCCGCCTCTTCGACAGCGTCTGCCCACCCTTGCGTCTACAGCCTCCGACCGTGCCGCGTCCCCTGGATTGGCCAGCCACCCTGTGTTCTCCGGGGCGGAGTCTGCCTCGCTGCTCCCCTCCCCGTCGCTGCCCGTGTCCTCTGGGCCTCAGCCGCTACCCGCGTCCTCCGGGTCGGCTGCCTCTGCCTCCTCCAGGGCCACTCCTCTCTCTGGGCACCCTGACCGTCGGCCAGCTTGTGCCATCTGTTACCTCCCCCGCTCGGCTGAGATGGAGGAGGCTGAGCGTGGTCTCGAGCGGGCCCTCCTGGCCACCGTGCCCGGCCGCCGATAGGGCGTGTCCAGGCTCGAGGTCTTTGACGCGCTCCACACCTAGTTTGGCCTCGCTGCACACGAGTTCTCGGTGCATCTCCATGCTCCAACGACTTCCTCATCAAGTTCTCATCCCCGGAGTCGCATGCCCGCGTCGCTCGCACTAGCCTGCGTACTGGCACCTTCCACCTGATCTTCACTCCCTGGAGCAGATCGCCCGATGGTGTGCCTGTCACTGCCCGCTTTCTGGTCTCCATTGAGATTCTAGGGATCCTCGACAATGCTTGGCATCGGGCCTCGGCGGAATTCCTTCTCTCGCCATTCTCCAGCGTGGAGAACCTCGCCCCGGAGACCAGGAACGCGATGGACATGTCGGCCTTCCGGCTGACCGCGTGGACGATGAATCCTGATGCCATCCCCCAGTACTCTAAGCTTCTCGTACCTGAGGCTGATGCGGTCATCTCCGACGCTAATCCCGCTGTGGCTGAGCGGTTTGCGCTCGGCCTGACCCGTTTCCCTGTTGACATCCGAGTGGTCAGCTGTGTGGACTTCCGGCTTCCCTCCCCGCCCCCTCCGCGGCAAAATTTCGTGTTTTGACCCTTTTCACGTCTAAAATCGGGATCTGACCCCGGTTTGAAATTATTTTGACATTTGACCCTTTTGCTACCGCCGGGCTCCGTGGCGGTAGATGTGTGCAGGCTACCACCGCTCCTCGTGGCGGTAGGTTTCCTGACGCCGTCTGGCCATTAACGGCCATGTACACGTGGAAAAGGGACCTACCGCCACACCCTACAGCGGTAGGCTGTTTCAACCTACCACCGAGATGGCTGGCGGTAGGTTCCTGGATAAGGTTGTGAAGGAGGGGGCTGTGCTGCTCCCCCACCCACTCATTCACCCCACTCTTCTTTCGAGCTAAAGCTCTCTCCCCCTCTCCCCCACCAAACCACCCACTAGATCCCCCTCCATTGCTTGAGATTTGGCCGGTGGATCGAGCTCACTTGCATCACCCAAGGTACCTCCCCCATCCCCCCTTCATTTGGTTGGTTCAAATCATGCATTTTGCTCATTTGTTGGAATCACTAGTTCATGGTTTTGTTGTGGTGAAATCATTGTATATGATGCATTTAGGGTAATGTTTGTGCTTTGACAATGTATTGTGTCAGTAGCATTGTTTGGGTAGTAAGAAATATCATTTAGGGTTTTGTTAGGGTTAATGACATGGTTAGGGTTAAGGTTGGGTTTATGGTTATGCTTAAGTAAATGCCTATATGACGAACGTTATGGTTATAGTTTAATTAGGGTTTTGTTAGAGTAGTTTGAATTATAGCTCGATCTACTCCTAGGGTTCAAGTTTTTGTCGAGACACGGTTAGGATTTTTACCTTGGATGACCGTTATAGTAATACCTCGACTTGTAGGATGGGATCGATCATTTTTGTTGAGACTTCCGCGGAGGCGGTGGCGAAGCGTGAACGTGCAGTCATTGAGGAAAAGATGGACTTGTGGGTCAAAGGAATGCGGCTTGTAGAAATTTTTCAAAGTATTATGTGTCAAAGTGTGACGATGCCAGAGTTAAGTTATACCAAGCTAAAGAGAAAAACATAAGCAACCTCAAGAAGGAAGAGAAAATTCATAGACGCGCTCTTGTAAGGCAAATTGCATTGTGTGGAACAAGGGATGAAGTGAATGAGATGGACTTTAACAACCCTGGCCAGATCATTGATTGGCTAGTTAGGCAACCATCATCGGCGATACTTAGTCGGGCAACTCGTTGGGCTTGGGTCCGTGAAAGAAATGATTTCATTTGTTGCAACCCTGGGCCGTACGACAAAGATGTCTTGTTGATGGACTAGTAGAGGGGGTTGAAACAAATGATGTTGTAGTGTCATTTAGACTGTAATGGCATGTATCCTTATCGTTTATGTAACCTATGTCATTTGAACCAGTGAGAACATTATGTAGCCTAAATAAGTTATGCTTTGTGTTTGTATTGTATCATTTGATTTGAGTTCTGGTTTGTTCCATTTCATGTAGCATGGAAAACATGATGGAAAACATGACCCCGGAGCAGTTGAAGAAAGTATATGAGAAGTGTTGTGGCATTGCATCTAAGAGTTTGGCTGCAGCGTCTAAGAAGATTGTACCGGAGCGAGAACTTGCTATCAAGAGGGAGGTTGAAGCATGGTTCAAGAGGAATGATGAGGAGTTTGCTGCCATGATGGATTTCCAAAAGTATACATTCATGGAGGAACCTTCTGATCTTAAGGAGAGAAAAGTTTTTCGTAGGGTTGTGAAAGAAAAACAGAAGATACTTGATCTGCTGCATGAGAAGGCATATGCTAGCAGGCATTCTTTGGAAATGGAGATCTTTTTCTCTGCGAACATAGAAGAATTCTGCGAGCTGGACTTGAGGAAACCCGGACAGGTCATTGGATGGGCAATCACACAAGGCAAGTCAGAGATTCCGGAACGCCGTGCTCGATGGTCCTGGTTCGGCGAAACGAAAGGTGTGTTGGAGAATTGGGCGGGTTCTCAGGATTATTAATTGAAGCCAAATCCTGATCGTGACGCACAAATTGAGCGTGTTATGAGTTTTAGATCTAATTTTCCGAAGTAGAAAGTGTATGCTCGTGTTTGAGCTTTGTATTTTGAACTCATGTCATTCGAGTCTCTAGATGTTTGAAGTCAGTTGAACTACTGTCATTTATGGATGTAATGAACTATGCTTAGTTATGTATGTCTTCGCTACTCCATAATTTTTGCATGTCATTTTGGATGCTTAGGTCACAGAAATTTGTAAGAAATGCAAAGGCAAAGGGCTAAAAAAGATAAGAAGAGGGAAAAGGAATTGGGTGCCCAACCCTACCGCCATAGGCACTGGTGGTAGGGTGGCCAACCCTACCGCGGAACAAGGGACCATTTCGGTCACAGAACATTTCGCCACCCTACCGCCATAGGCTACGGCGGTAGGTTGACCAATCGTACCGCAAAAACAGTGGCCGAATTGGTCACAGAAAAGAGGCTGCTAGGATGGCCAACCCTACCGCCAGCAAATTTCCCATTCCAGTCACAGAAGATTTCCCAACCTACCGCCGTAACCTCTGGCGGTAAGGTTTCAAATCCTGCCGCCATGGGGTCTGGCGGTAGGTGGCAAAGCAGAGCAGTGTTTGTTCTATTTTTCCTCTTCTTCACTTGAAGACAAATGAAGTCACAGCAACAGCAAGTTTCATCTAATCGAAGACGTAGTTCATCACAAGTTTCACAAATCAAAGACATAGTTCATGACAGGTTTCACAAATAAAGTACATAGTTCATGATAGGTATCACAAATCAAAAACATAGTTCCTCACATGTTTCTCGAATCGAAGGCATAGTTCATGACTAGTTTTTTGAAACGAAGGCCTTATTGGGTCACACGAGGCCATTTTCCTTTTTTGTCGCGTGCCTTATCCTCCTCTTGGGCTTCACGAGCCCTTGCAAGCTTTCTTGCTCTCTCCTCTTGACGAGCAATCTTCTCCTTGCGTGCCCTCTCCTCTTCACGCTTCTTGCGCTCCATCCTCTCCTTTTCATGACGCTCTTCATCCAAGCCTCTCTGAAATGCTTCTTCAAACAACCGCTGCCTCCGTAGACAATCTCGAAGTTGATCTTTCTTAAAATCTTCCGGAACATCTTGATCTATCCATGTGAAGTACTTACAAAGTGGAGGCAGCGACTAGGTACGAATAAAGAACAAATGTGGTCATTAGTAAGATAGATTCAATGGTTGACGACACGTTTGAACTTGAACAACTCACCGGCGGTACATCATAGGCGTGATCTGGACGAGGACAACCGAACGCATAGTTGGGACAAACAAAATATCTTCTTCCTTCTGTCCATGACTTGTTGCGGTCGGTGGATACCTTAACTTTGCAAACATCTCCACGCCAACATGATGGAGTTCTCATATCTTTGTCCTTCACCTTATCCAACTCGGCGTTTTTCCACTTGTCCGGCATATCCTCGCGGTTAGCACATGGTGGCCTCGTCACGGAACCGGAAGAAGCCATGCCTATAAAGACAAACTTGGTAGTTAGTAAAGTAAAAAAACATGTACGTATGCAAAAAACAAATAAACAAGACCAAATAACAAATACCATTCACCTTATTTCTGTTGGGGAATGTAGTAATTTCAAAAAAATTCCTACGCACATGTAAGATCATGGTGATGGCATAGCAACGAGAGGGGAGAGTGTTGTCCACGTACCCTCGTAGACCGTAAGCGGAAGCGTTATGACAACGCGATTGATGTATTCGTACGTCTTCACGATCCGACCGATCCAAGCACCGAACGTACGGCACCTCCGAGTTCAGCACACGTTCAGCTCGATGACGATCCCCGGCCTCCGATCCAGCAGAGCTCCGTAGATGAGTTCCGTCAGCACGACGGCGTGGTGACGATGATGATGTTCTACCGGCGCAGGGCTTCGCCTAAACTCCGCGACGATATGACCGAGGTGGAATATGGTGGAGAGGGGCACCGCACACGGCTAAGGAACGATCCGTAGATCAACTTGTGTGTCATGGGGTGCCCCCTGCCCCCGTATATAAAGGAGCAAGGGGGGAGGAGGCTGGCCCTAGGAGGGGGCGCGCCAAGTGTGGAGTCCTACTAGGATTCCCTAGTCCTAGTAGGATTCCACCTACCTTGTTGGAGTAGGAGAAGGGGAAAGAGGGGGAGAGGAAGAAGGAAAGGGGGGCTGCGCCCCTTGTCCAATTCGGACCAGAGGGGGGGCGCAGGCCTGCTTCCTTTTGGCCGCTCTCCTCTATTCCCGTATGGCCCAATAAGGCCCATATACTCCCCGGCGAATTCCCATAACTCTCCGGTACTCCGAAAAATACCCGAATCACTCGGAACCTTTCCGAACTCCGAATATAGTCGTCCAATATATCGATCTTTACGTCTCGACCATTTCGAGACTCCTCGTCATGTCCCCGATCTCATCCGGGACTCCGAACTCCTTCGGTACATCAAAACTCATAAACTCATAATATAACTGTCATCGAAACCTTAAGCGTGCGGACCCTACGGGTTCGAGAACTATGTAGACATGACCTAGAACTATTCTCGGTCAATAACCAATAGCGGAACCTGGATGCCCATATTGGCTCCTACATATTCTACGAAGATCTTTATCGGTCAAACCGCATAACAACATACGTTGTTCCCTTTGTCATCGGCATGTTACTTGCCCGAGATTCGATCGTCGGAATCCAATACCTAGTTCAATCTCGTTACCGGCAAGTCTCTTTACTCGTTACGTAATGCATCATTCCGTAACTAACTCATTAGTCACATTGCTTGCAAGGCTTATAGTGATGTGCATTACCGAGAGGGCCCAGAGATACCTCTCCGACAATCGGAGTGACAAAACCTAATCTCGAAATACGCCAACCCAACATGTACCTTTGGAGACACCTGTAGTACTCCTTTATAATCACCCAGTTACGTTGTGACGTTTGGTAGCACCCAAAGTGTTCCTCCGGTAAATGGGAGTTGCATAATCTCATAGTTACAGGAACATGTATAAGTCATGAAGAAAGCAATAGCAACATACTAAACGATCAAGTGCTAGGCTAACGGAATGGGTCATGTCAATCACATCATTCTCCTAATGATGTGATCCCATTAATCAAATGACAACTCTTTTGTCCATGGCTAGGAAACATAACCATCTTTGATAAACGAGCTAGTCAAGTAGAGGCATACTAGTGACATTATGTTTGTCTATGTATTCACACATGTATTATGTTTCCGGTTAATACAATTCTAGCATGAATAATAAACATTTATCGTAAAATAAGGAAATAAATAATAACTTTATTATTGCCTCTAGGGCATATTTCCTTCAGTCTCCCACTTGCACTAGAGTCAATAATCTAGTTCACATCATCATGTGATTGAACACCAATATTCACATCTGTATGTGATTAACACCCATAGTTCACATCATCATGTGACCAACACCCAAATGGTTTACTAGAGTCAATAATCTAGTTCACATCGCTATGTGATTAACACCCAAAGAGTACTAAGGTGTGATCATGTTTTGCTCGTGAGAGAAGCTTAGTCAATGGGTCTGTCATATTCAGAGCCGGATGTATTTTGCAAATATTCTATGTCTATAATGCTCTGCACGGAGCTACTCTAGCTAATTGCTCCCACTTTCAATATGTATCCAGATTGAGACTTAGAGTCATCTGGATTGGTGTAAAAGCTTGCATCGTTGTAACTTTTTACGACGGGCTCTTTTATCACCTCCATAATCGAGAAACATCTCCTTAGTTCTCACTAAGGATATTCTTGACCGTTGTCCAGTGATCTACTCTTAGATCAAAATTGTATTCCTTTGTCAAACTCAGAGCAAGGTATACAATAGGTCTGATTCACAGCATATCATACTTTATAGAACCTATGACTGAGGCATAGGGAATGACTTTTCATTCTCTTTCTATTTTCTACCATGGTCGGGTCTTGAGTCTTACTCAACTTCACACCTTTGCATCACAGGCAAGAACTCCTTTGACTGTTCCATTTTGAACTATTCAAAAATTTATCAAGGTATGTACTCATTGAAAAATCTTATCAAGCGTCTTGATCTATCTATATAGATCTTGATGCTCAATGTGTAAGCAGCTTCACCGAGGTCTTGCTTTGAAAAACTCTTTTCAAGTGTCCTTTCATGCTATCCACAATTTCAATATCATTTCCAATCAACAATATGTCACCCACATATAATATTAGAAATGCTACAGAGCTCCCACTCACTTTCTTGTAAATACAGGCTTCTCAAAAAGTCTGTATAAAACCATATATATGCTTTGATCAACTCATCAAAGCGTATATTCCAACTCCGAGAAGCTTGCACCAGTCCATAAATGGATCGCTGGAGCTTGCACACTTTGTTAGCACCTTTAGGATTGACAAAACCTTCTGGTTGCATCATATACAACTCTTCTTTAATAAATTCATTAAGGAATGCAGTCTTGACATCCTTTTGCCACATTTCATAAAATGTGGCAATTGCTAACATGATTCGGACAGACTTAAGCATCGATACAAGTGAGAAAATCTCATTGTATTCAACACCTTGAACTTGTTGAAAAACCTTTCACAACAAGTCGAGCTTTGTAGATAGTAACACTACTATCAGTGTCCGTCTTCCTCTTGAAGATCCATTTATTTTCTATGGCTTACCGATCAATGGGCAAGTCCACAAAAGTCCACACTTTGTTCTCATACATGGATCCCATCTCAGATTTCATGGCCTCTAGCCATTTTGCGGAATCTGGGCTCATCATCACTTCTTCATAGTTCGTAGGTTCATCATGGTCAAGTAATATGACTTCCAGAATAGGATTACCGTACCACTCTAGTGCGGATCTTACTCTGGTAGACCTATGAGGTTCAGTAGAAACTTGATCTGAAGTTTCATGATCAATACCATTAGCTTCCTCACTAATTGGTGTAGTTGTCACAGGAACCGGTTCTTGTGATGAACTACTTTCCAATAAGGGAGCAGGTACAGTTACCTCATCAAGTTCTACTTTCCTCCCACTCACTTCTTTCAAGAGAAACTCCTTCTCTAGAAAGGATCCATTTTTAGCAACGAATATCTTGTCTTTGGATTTGTGATAGAAGGTGTACCCAATAGTTTCCTTTGGGTATTCTCTGAAGACACACTTCTCCGATTTGGGTTTGAGCTTATCAGGATGAAACTTTTTCACATAAGCATCGCAACCCCAAACTTTAAGAAACGACAAGTTGGGTTTCTTGCCAAAGCACAGTTCATAAGGTGTCATCTCAACGGATTTAGATGGTGCCCTATTTAACGTGAATGCAGCTGTCTCTAATGCATAACCCCAAAACGATATTGGTAAATCAGTAAGAGACATCATTGATCGCACCATATCAAATAAAGTGCGGTTACGACGTTCGGACACACCATAACGTTTGTGGTGTTCTAGGTGGCGTGAGCTGTGAAACTATTCCACATTGTTTTAATTGAAGACCAAACTCGTAACTCAAATATTCATCTCCACGATCAGATCGCAGAAACTTTATTTTCTTGTTACGATGATTTTCCACTTCACTCTGAAATTCTTTGAACCTTTCAACTATTTCAGACTTATGTTTCATCAAGTAGATATACCCATATCTACTTAAATCATCTATGAAGGTTAGAAAATAACGATACCTGTCACGAGCCTTAATACTCATTGGTCTGCATACATCAGTATGTATTATTTCCAACAAGTTTGTTGCTCGTTCCATTGTTCCGAAGAACGGAGTTTTAGTCATCTTGCCCAAAAGGCACGGTTCGCAAGTATCAAATGATTCATAACCAAGTGATTCTGAAAATCCATGTTTGTGGAGTTTCTTCATGCGCTTTACACCGATATGACCCAAACGGCAGTGCCACAAATAAGTTGCACTATCATTATTAACTTTGCATCTTTTGGCATCAATATTATGAATATGTGTATCACTACGATCGAGATCCAATAAACTATTTTCATTGGGTATATGACCATTGAAGGTTTTATTCATGTAAACAGAACAACAATTATTCTCTGACTTTAAATGAATAACCGTATAGCAATAAACATGATCAAATCATATTCATGCTCAACGCAAACACCAAATAACATTTATTTAGGTTTAACACTAATCCCGAAAGTATAGGGAGTGTGCGATGATGATCATATCAATCTTGGAACTACTTCCAACACTCATCGTCACTGCCCCTTCAACTAGTCTCTGTTTATTCTGTAACTCCTGTTTCGAGTTACTAATCTTAGCAACTGAACAAGTATCAAATACACAGGGGCTACTATAAACACTAGTAAGGTACACATTAATAACATGTATATCAAATATACCCTTGCTTACTTTGCCATCCTTCTTATCCACCAAATATTCAGGGCATTTCCACTTCTAGTGACCATTTCCTTTGCAGTGTAAGCACTCAGTTTCAGGCTTTGGTCCAGCTTTGGTCTTCTTCACGGGAGTGACAACTTGTTTGCCATTCTACTTGAAGTTTCCCTTTCTTTCCCTTCGCCCTTTTCTTGAAACTAGTGGTCTTGTCAATCATCAACACTTGATGCTCTTTCTTGATTTCTACCTTCGTCGATTTCAACATCACGAAGAGCTCGGGAATCGTTTTCGTCATCCCTTGCATACTATAGTTCATCACGAAGTTCTAGTAACTTAGTGATGGTGACTAGAGAATTCTGTCAATCACTATCTTATCTGGAAGATTAACTCCCACTTGATTCAAGCGATTGAAGTACCCAGACAATCCGAGCACAAGCTCACTAGTTGAGCGATTCTCCTCCATCTTTTAGCTATAGAACTTGTTAGAGACTTCATATCTCTCAACTCGGGTATTTGCTTGAAATATTAACTTCAACGCCTGGAACATCTCATATGGTCCATGACGTTCAAAACGTCTTTGAAGTCCCGATTCTAAGCCGTTAAGCATGGTGCACTAAACTATCAAGTAGTCATCGTATTGAGCTAGCCAAACGTTCATAACGTCTGCATCTGCTCCTGCAATAAGTCTGTCACCTAGCGGTGCATTAAGGACATAATTTTTTTGTGTAGCAATGAGGATAAACCTCAGATCACGGATCCAATCCGCATCATTGCTACTAACATCTTTCAACTTTGCTTTCTCAAGGAACGCATTAAAATTCAACAGAACAACAACACGAGCCATCTATCTACAACAAACATAGACAAGCAAAATACTATCAGGTACTAAGTTCATGATAAATTTAAGTTCAATTAATCATATTACTTAAGAACTCCCACTTAGACAGACATCTCTCTAGTCATCTAAGTGATCACGTGATCCAAATCAACTAAACCATAACCGATCATCACGTGAGATGGAGTAGTTTTCAATGGTGAACATCACTATGTTGATCATATCTACTATATAATTCACGCTCGACCTTTCGGTCTCCGTGTTCTGAGGCCATATCTACATATGCTAGGCTCGTCAAGTTTAACCTGAGTATTCTGCGTGTGCAAAACTGGCTTGCACCCGTTGTAGATGGACGTAGAGCTTATCACACCCGATCATCACGTGGTGTCTGGGCACGACGAACTTTGGCAACGGTGCATACTCAGGGAGAAGACTTCTTGATAATTTTTAGTGAGAGATCATCTTAAAATGCTACCATCAATCAAAGCAAGATAAGATGCATAAAGGATAAACATCACATGCAATCAATATAAGTGATATGATATGGCCATCACCATCTTGTGCTTGTGATCTCCATCTCCGAAGCACTTTCGTGATCACCATCGTCACCGGCGCGACACCTTGATCTCCATCGTAGCATCATTGTCGTTTACGCCATCTATTGCTTCTATGACTATCGCTACCGCTTAGTGATAAAGTAAAGCAATTACAGGGCGTTTGCATTTCATACAATAAAACGACAACCATATGGCTCCTGCCAGCTCATCTCATACAATAAAATATAGCATCACGTCTTGACCATATCACATCACAACATGCCCTGCAAAAACAAGTTAGACGTTCTCTACTTTGTTGTTGCAAGTTTTACGTGGCTGCTATGGGCTTAGCAAGAACAGTTCTTACCTACGCATCAAAACCACAACGATAGTTCGTCAAGTTAGTGTTGTTTTAACCTTCGCAAGGACCGGGCGTAGCCACACTCGATTCAGCTAAAGTGAGAGAGACAGACACCCGCCAACCACCTTTAAGCACGAGTGCTCATAACGGTGAAACCAGTCTCGCGTAAGCGTACGCGTAATGTCGGTCCGGGCCGCTTCATCTCACAATACCGCTGAACCAAAGTATGACATGCTGGTAAGCAGTATGACTTGTATCGCCCACAACTCACTTGTGTTCTACTCGTGCATATGACATCTACGCATAAAACCTAGGCTCGGATGCCACTGTTGGGGAACGTAGTAATTTCAAAAAATTTCCTACGCACACGCCGAGAGGGCCGGTGGTAGGGTGGCCAAACCTACCGCCAGCAAATTTCCCATTCCGGTCACAGAAGATTTCGCCAACCTACCACCGTAACCTCTAGCGGTAAGGTTTCAAATCCTGCCGCCATGGGGTCTGGGGTAGGTGGCAAAGCAGAGCAGTGTTTGTTCTATTTTTCCTCTTCTTCACTTGAAGACAAATGAAGTCACAGCAACAGCAAGTTTCATCTAATCGAAGACGTAGTTCATCACAAGTTTCACAAATCAAAGACATAGTTCATGATAGGTTTCACAAATAAAGTACATAGTTCATGATAGGTATCACAAATCAAAAACATAGTTCATCACATGTTTCTCGAATCGAAGGCATAGTTCATGACTAGTTTTTTGAAACGAAGGCCTTATTGGGTCACACGAGGCCATTTTCCTTTTTTGTCGCGTGCCTCATCCTCCTCTTGGGCTTCACGAGCCCTTGCAAGCTTTCTTGCTCTCTCCTCTTCACGAGCAATCTTCTCCTTGCGTGCCCTCTCCTCTTCATGCTTCTTGCACTCCATCCTCTCCTTTTCACGACGCTCTTCATCCAGGCCTCTCTGAAATGCTTCTTCAAGCAACCGCTGCCTCCGTAGACAATCTCAAAGTTGATCTTTCTTAAAATCTTCTGGCACATCTTGATCTATCCATGTGAAGTACTTACAAAGTGGAGGCGGCGACTAGGTACGAATAAAGAACAAATGTGGTCATTAGTAAGATAGATTCAATGGTTGACGACATGTTTGAACTTGAACAACTCACCGGCGGTACATCATAGGCGTGAGCTGGACGAGGACGATCGTAGGCATAGTTGGGACAAACAAAATATCTTCTTCCTTCCGTCCATGACTTGTTGCGATCGGTGGATACCTTAACTTTGCAAACATCTCCACACCAACATGATGGAGTTCTCATATCTTTGTCCTTCACCTTATCCAACTCGGCGTCTGTCCACTTGTCCGGCATATCCTCGCGGTTAGCACACGGTGGCCTCGTCACGGAACCGGAAGAAGCCATGCCTATAAAGACAAACTTGGTAGTTAGTAAAGTAAAAAAACATGTATGTATGCAAAAAACAAATAAACAAGACCAAATAACAAATACCATTCACCTTATTTCTGTTGGGGAACGTAGTAATTTCAAAAAATTTCCTACGCACACGCAAGATCATGGTGATGGCATAGCAACGAGAGGGGAGAGTGTTGTCCACATACCCTCGTAGACCGTAAGCGGAAGCGTTATGACAACATGGTTGATGTAGTCGTACGTCTTCACGATCCGACCGATCCAAGCACCGAACGTACGGCACCTCCGATTTCAGCACACGTTCAGCTCGATGACGATCCCTGGCCTCCGATCCAGCAGAGCTCCGGAGATGAGTTCCGTCAGCACGACGGCGTGGTGACGATGATGATGTTCTACCGGCGCAGGGCTTCACCTAAACTCCGCGACGATATTACCGAGGTGGAATATGGTGGAGGGGGGCACCGCACACGGCTAAGGAACAATCCGTAGATCAACTTGTGTGTCATGGGGTGCCCCCCTGCCCCCGTATATAAAGGAGCAAGGGGGGAGGAGGCCGGCCCTAGGAGGGGGCGCGCCAAGTGTGGAGTCCTACTAGGATTCCCTAGTCCTAGTAGGATTCCACCTCCCTTGTTGGAGTAGGAGAAGGGGAAAGAGGGGGAGAGGAAGAAGGAAAGGGGGGCTGCACCCCTTGTCCAATTCGGACCAGAGGGGGGGCGCAGGCCTCCTTCCTTTTGGCCTCTCTCCTCTATTCCCGTATGGCCCAATAAGGCCCATATACTCCCGGGCGAATTCCCATAACTCTCCGGTACTCCGAAAAATAGCCGAATCACTCGGAACCTTTCCGAACTCCGAATATAGTCGTCCAATATATCGATCTTTACGTCTCGACCATTTCGAGACTCCTCGTCATGTCCCCGATCTCATCCGGGACTCCGAACTCCTTCGGTACATCAAAACTCATAAACTCATAATATAACTGTCATCGAAGCCTTAAGCGTGCGGACCCTACGGGTTCGAGAACTATGTAGACATGACCTAGAACTATTCTCGGTCAATAACCAATAGCGGAACCTGGATGCCCATATTGGCTCCTACATATTCTACGAAGATCTTTATCGGTCAAACCGCATAACAACATACGTTGTTCCCTTTGTCATCGGCATGTTACTTGCCCAAGATTCGATCGTCGGAATCCAATACCTAGTTCAATCTCGTTACCGGCAAGTCTCTTTACTCGTTACGTAATGCATCATTCCGTAACTAACTCATTAGTCACATTGCTTGCAAGGCTTATAGTGATGTGCATTACCGAGAGGGCCCAGAGATACCTCTCCGACAATCGGAGTGACAAAACCTAATCTCGAAATACGCCAACCCAACATGTACCTTTGGAGACACCTGTAGTACTCCTTTATAATCACCCAGTTACGTTGTGACGTTTGGTAGCACCCAAAGTGTTCCTCCGGTAAATGGGAGTTGCATAATCTCATAGTTACAGGAACATGTATAAGTCATGAAGAAAGCAATAGCAACATACTAAACGATCAAGTGCTAGGCTAACGGAATGGGTCATGTCAATCACATCATTCTCCTAATGATGTGATCCCATTAATCAAATGACAACTCTTTTGTCCATGGCTAGGAAACATAACCATCTTTGATAAACGAGCTAGTCAAGTAGAGGCATACTAGTGACATTATGTTTGTCTATGTATTCACACATGTATTATGTTTCCGGTTAATACAATTCTAGCATGAATAATAAACATTTATCGTAAAATAAGAAAATAAATAATAACTTTATTATTGCCTCTAGGTCATATTTCCTTCAATTTCAACCATGTGGGTTAAGCAAGATGTCAATAGGCCTTCCTCTATCAACCCTTCTCGTCCTACGACCACGGCCACCGGTACCCGACTGCCCCCCCCACGCCCTCTAATACTGTCTCCTCGTCAACTACCGCCAAGATTCGTCTGTCCTCCACGCGCACCACTCCTGCCTCCTCGTCCACTACCACTCCTACCTCCTCATGTGCCACCGGTACCTCCTCTTCTTCTTCCGCATACACATCATCTTGAGCAATAGCATCTCCATCAACATGAGCAATGGCATCTCCATCAACATGAACATTTGCATGTTCATCAACATGAGCAACGGCCTCATCTTCAACATGATCATCACCTACAAGAACTATTGCTCTAGCATTGATGATGTCCTCTTCATTTTGTTGGCTACTTGGTGGTTGGCTAGCTGCATTGTGGTCAAACACCACGACAGCATCATGTATTGGGGAGGACACATTCCGGTTCAAGTCAAGTAGTGGCCGAGGAACTTCAACCTTGAATTGTCTTGTGGCAAATAACTCAAGTGACTTGTCTTGTGATCCCTCAACTTTATCCTTATACACATGCCAATGCAATTGAGAGGTGATGGGCATACCCTTTAATCGGGATTTTACTCCCACTCCCACATCATAACGTCCAATAAGCTTCACACCATCACTCGGGTTAATCCAATTGAGGACGTTTCTCACTTTCACGACAATATCATCATAGCTCGGGCTTGTCTCAAAAACCATGGCCTCCTCCCCTTCGTCGGCATTTCCATGCATGAAAGCCGCCTTGTCCAAATAATGCACATTCACTAGTTTATCCATCTAAAAACAATGGAACAAACTTGAGTCATCCATGGACCGGTCATTTCATATGGATGAATTATCTAAAATATAAGGTTTTGAATCTAACAACTAGTTTACCTTAATCATAGCACTAACCCTAACCCTAACCTAAATACACCCCTAACCCTAAGTCTTAAGCTAGCTTGCCACAACAAAGAGTGACACATATTACTTAGATCAACCATGAATACACCATAAATGCCCCATAAATGTGCCATAAATGCACAATAAATGCTAAACTAGAGGAAGAACTAGGGGGTTGCAAAACTAGTTCATTCCAACAAAAGTAGATGATTTGAACCAACCAAATGAAGGGGGATGGGGGAGGTACCTTGGGTGATGCAAATGGCCTCGATCCACCGGCCAAATCTCAAGCAATGGAGGGGGATCTAGTGGGTGTTTTGGTGGGGGAGAAGAGGGGGAGAGAGTGTGAGCTCGGGAGGGAGGAAGAAGATGAGTGGAGTGGGTGGGTGGTGAGTGGACCCCACCAAACATTATCTCCAGGACCCTACCGCCGGGGTCCTCGGCGGTAGGGTGTTGGAGCCTACCGCCGAGCCCTGCGGCGGTATGTCCCTTTGCCACGTCAGCCCCCGTTAACGGCCAGACGGCCGTCAAAGTACCCTACCGTCAGCTAGCATGGCGGTAGCCTGCACACATCTACCGCCACGGAGCCCAGCGGTAGATAAAAGGGTCAAATGTCAAAATAATTTCCAACCGGGGTCAGATCCTGATTTTAGACGTGAAAAGGGTCAAAACACGAAATTTTGCCCCCCTCCGCCGCCGGCTGACGAAGGTCTCGGGGATGACGGCGCACCGGCTTCTCCACCACTGCCTGAGCCCTGGCCGCGTGTCCATGACTTCCCTGCGCGCGGACGATCCTCTCGCGACCGCTCCGGCGCTGGTGGTCGTCGGCGGCGCCGAAAGCAACCTGCCACCCCTCCGCAGCATACCTGGCATGGCATCCTCGGGCCGTACCCCGTGGCCTCGGGTGCTGCGGCCAGGATTCCCACCCGGCTCCACCTTGGGGACCGCGCGTCTGATGTCAGGCATGGCCCATCTCTGGCCATGGATGGGTCTGCAGACCTGCGAAGGAGCTCTGCGCCGCTGGGTTCCGGTTAGGCCAGCATTTTGGACGCTTCTGCAGCGACCGATGTGACCACTTTGACCGCTCCCCAACGGCCACCATCTCCTGTGCTAGGTGGCAAAATTTCGTGTTTTGACCCTTTTGTGAAACAAAATCGAGATCTGACCCCAGTCTAAAAACATTTCGAAATCTGACCCTTTTGCTACCGCCAGAACCTCAGGCGGTAGGGTTGCACAGCCTACCGCCGCAGGTTCCGGCGGTAGGTGTGCCTGACGGCCGTCAATCCGTTAACGGCTGCTGACGTACCTACCGCCAAAGACCACGGCGGTAGCCCGCACAAACCTACCGCCGAGTTCCCTGGCGGTAGGTTGGCACTAAACTTAACTACTTTGTTTTTGTCTTCAATTTTTTTTGCCATAAGACATAGCAGAAGAAACATAACATAGACATAAGAAACATAACATAAGCACAATTTTATAGACATAACATAGTTTGATCACATCCACAAAATTTTTCCGTTACGGACTAAGAAACAAATACCAAATAACATAGTTTGATCACATAACATAGTACAAAGGCAACATAAGAAGTTTAACGAGTTCAACGGTCATCGACCACATAAAAGGTTTCATCCATAGGTAGAAATCAAACATGACGATCATCAGCAGCCACACACATATATAGTTTAGATGATATCAATGACGATCATCATCTTCAAGCCTTGACGGGTGGTCTTCCTGATAGTAATAAGGATGGCCTGTCCAACATGAAGATTCTTATCAACAAGGAAGCTCTTCCACCCATGTGTGCTTAAATTTGTGCGGCCGTCCATGTCCACGCCATACGCACAAGTAGTGATGGGCCCGTTGCGGTAAGGCGTATTCCAGCATAGCCTTCTTCATCAGCCTCGACGCCACAACTCTCAGATAGGCTCTTTGGCAATTTCTGAATAAGAAAAACATATCAATTAATAAGTATGGATTATCTAAACTATTAACAATTACTTGGATTCTACACTAAAAACATACCATCTCATGTCGATCAACCATGGTAGTTGTCAGACGGGTCACGAATGGCGCCCCGATCAATTCACCACGTGGCAGAAAGTTGTCCCATAGGTTGCACACCTCCTGTTCACTCAGCCTCACTCTTTGAGCACAGATGGCTTCCTCAAGTGGGTCTTCATCTTCATTGTCCTCATCAAGTGGTGGTGGTGGCGCCATGTTCCTTATATAAGCATTGATTGGATAAAGTTAATTAAACATGAATATTTGTTCTAATGCAAGCAAAACAAATATCTACAATATTCACACAATAAGTCATCACATATGGTGGTGGTGGTGGCTCTAAGAAAGACTAAACCTAGGGTTCATCTAGGTTCTAGGGTTCATCTAGGTTCTAGGATTCATCTAGGGTCTAGGGTTCATCTAGGTTCTAGGGTTCATCTAGGTTCTAGGGTTCTAGGATTCATCTAGGTTCTAGGGTTCATCATATCAACTAGATAGTGTTCCTCGTATTGCTATAAGAAAGACTAAACCTAGTGTTCATCAACTAGGTTTATCACATTGCAATCATCTAGGTTTAGGGTTCATCATAACAACTAGATAGGGTTCCTCATATGGCTATAAGAAAGCGGAATGATTGACTCAAAGTAATTGGGGGATTGGAGGAGCTTACCTTCCTCCTTCCATAGCCATCTCGATACGCAAAATCCGTGAATCAACAAAGAAGATCGGAGTGGGGAAGTGGAGGAGATGAGAAAATGGGCGAGAGGAAGAAGAAGGTGGCTGGGTGGGTGGGGATTAGGGTTTGTGGTGGGGTGGGCGCGGGCGGCTGGCTTTATAAATGCCCAAACCTTACCGCCATAGTATTCGGCGATAGCCGGCCACGACCTACCGCTATCCAGCCCGACGGTAGGATGCCTCCCCCCCCCAAACCAATCTTCTGTGACCAAAAAATCGATCAACGCAGCAGTAGGGTTGCGCTGCCTACCGCCAAGGGCCTGGGCGGTAGGGTGCTACCGCCGAGCACCCTGGCGGTAGGCTACACAACCCTACCGCTGCGGTGGTAGATTTTTTG